>NC_064616.1:318746436-319050457 GCF_023898315.1 Schistocerca nitens
ATGGTAGAGCACTTGCCCACGAAAGGCAAAGGTCCCGAGTTCGAGTCTCGGTCGGGCACACAGTTTTAATCTGCCAGGAAGTTTCAAATCAAAATTTGTTTCCAACGGTTAGGTACACCGTCCAGACACTTCCCTTCGTAATCACCCCTCCGAGTGAGAGACATTTGTCGTAGCGTTGTACCAACTTTCGAATACCCTAACCACACAAGGCAGCCGCCTATGATTTCTGCCAATTTTCTACGCATATATATAGCTTGTTGTCTGTGCCAAAATGTTGTCTTCATAGTCTGCGGTTCATGTGAGCAGAGACGAAAATCACAGGGAGCCCAATTCCGGGCTTTAAGGCGGGTGATCAAACACTTCCCATCGTAAACGCTGCAGGAGAGTCCTCGTTACCTGTGTATTGTGCGGCCGAGAACTGCCATGAAGAAGAAAATGCATCACAGGTTCGTTGTCGGGTTGCATGAAATCAGGCGAAATCTCTCTCAGGCACTCATACTCGGCGAGACACACTATTTTCTAGGCATCTTTGTGTGCTCACAGTGCGCTCAGAACTGAAAAGATCTACGTGACGCGATCAATGGGCGTATCAGAGACACTGTCGAACACATCTATGCAACGATTCATCGGATTTTTACTGTGGTTTCCATTTCGCTATCGATCGGACCTTACTTTCTGAGTGGCCCTCGTATCATCATACACACTACGAGAGATGTAGATAGGATGATGAAGTGTGACACATTGGCGTACCTATCGCAATAAAACACAGTGGTGCAAATTTCCATGTCCATTAGCCGAGGTATATGAATGCTAGAGAAGAGACACTCTTGTCATGCTATAGATTATTGTTAACATTACCTAATTTGAATTTTGATATCATTTGCATATAGGGAATGGTAGTGAAGCGTAGTAGCAGTACCGCTTCAGTGTTGCCATGTGCAGGATTTTGTACACAAACTGACTTCTCGATTATATCCTGTGAATGTTCAGTTAGATTCATGTTGGCTGATCTGTGTGCCCAAATCATTAGCTCGAATTGTCCAGAAAGTTCTTCAAACCAATCGCGAACAACTGTGGCCCGGTGACATAGTGCATTGTCAGCCATAAAAATTCCATCGTTGTTTGGGAACATGAAGTCCATGAATGGCTGAATACGGTCTCCCGCCAGCCTTACACTACCATTTATAGTCAGAAGATCCCGTCCGTCCCATTTAAGCACAGCCCACACCTTTATGGAGCCACCACAAGCTTGCATAGTGCCTTGTTGACAACTTGGGTTCAAAAATTGTTCAAATGGCTCTGAGCACTATGGGACTTAACATCAAGGTCATCAGTGCCCTAGAACGTAGAACTACTTAAACATAACTAACCTAAGGACATCACACACGTTCATGCCCGAGGCAGAATTCGAACCTGCAACTGTAGCGGTCGCGCGGTTCCAGACTGAAGCGCCTAGAACCGCTCGGTCACACTGGCCGGCCGACAACTTGGGTCCATGGCTTCGTGGGATCTGCATCACAATCGAACCCTACCATCAGTTCTTACCAACTGAGATCGGGACTCATGTGACGCAGCCACGGTTCTCCAGTAACTTAAGGTCCAACCGAAACGTTCACGAGCGCAAGAGAGACACTGCAGAGGATGTAGGGCTGTTAGCAAAGGCACTCGCGTCGGTCGTCTGCTGCCGCAGCCCATTACCTCCAAATTTCGCCGCACTGTCCTAACGGATACGTTCGTCATACATTCCACATTGGTTTCTGCGGTTATTTCATGCAGTGTTGCTTGTCTGTTAGTACTTACAACTCTACACAAACGCCACTGCTCTCGGTCTTTAAGTGAAGCCCATCGGCCACTGCTTCGTCCGTGGTGAGAGGTAAGGCCTGAAAATTGGTATTTTCGACACAGTCTTGACACTGTGGAGCTCGGAATATTGAATTTCCTAACGATTACCTAAATAGAATGTCCCATGCGTTTAGCTCCAACTATCATTCTGCGTTCAGTGTCTGTTAATACCCGTCGTGCCACCATAATCACGTCGGAAACCTTTTCACACGAATCACCTGAGCACAAATGACAGGCCTGTCAATGCACGCCGGCCGCGGTGGCCGTGCGGTTCTAGGCGCTCCAGTCCGGAGCCGCGCTGCTGCTACGGTCGCAGGTTCGAATCCTGCCTCGGGCATGGGTGTGTGTGATGTTCTTAGGTTAGTTAGGTTTAAGTAATTCTAAGTTCTAGGGGACTGATGACCACAGCAGTTGAGTCCCATAGTGCTCAGAGCCATTTGAACCATTTGTCAATGCACTACCCTTTTATAACTTGTGTAAGCGATGCATCTGGCATCTGTGTATGTGCATATCGCTATCCGACTACTTTTGTCGCCTCATTGTACTTCCGTATGGTGGGCCGGTATGCAATGAAATGTGTCGAGCCGCGATCGAATTGTAAAGCGTAACTCTGAAAACTGTGGCTTTAAAGACCAACAAACATTATGAAGTGGGGTTACGTCAGGCATTAATGGTAAGAAGCTTGTCTTATTATCGTCGTTGCACGCAGATACGCATATTGGAATTACTTTACAAGCTTCGAGTGTTCCTGTTACATCCGCAACAGGCACTAACGATCATGGAGATCAGCAAAATGACACCAATTATTTGATTTGCAAGCTCTAGAATCATGGACTGTCGACGCGGACTTTGATGACTCAGTGATAGAACCAGCTAAGTAGAGAGTGTCTTTGAAGGAAGATTGGCTAACAAATACAACGAAGTATATTTTTCGAAGTGTTAATGTAAAAATTGATTTTGCAGAAAAACTGTAACTTTTAATTGTCATTGATTTTACGTAATTGTAAATTACCATACTGGACTGCTGTTCTAACTTTTTTCAGTAAAATTGAGTTAAAGTTAAAACTTGGTTTCATTCATTGAATTATTTCTTTCCACAAGTAAAAGTTAAACTGTTTTATTTGGTTTCATTTGCTTGTTAACTGCTTATGTCTCGTCATTTGTGTGGTTTCTGTTTATCTCCATTTGCATGTTTTATTGTTTTGCGTTCAATCTCGTGTGAATTATTGTGCTGTGTCAATGAACTACGTGTGCTGTGCATTATCCGCCATTACATTAGCAAGCAGTAGCACGTCACGAGTCGTTCAGTTTGCTTAAGGGAATATCTTATCAATGGTATTCTACTGGATTTGGATTAATGGGTGATCAATCATGCTGTTATAGTTTTTGGCAAATTACTTGTGTGCATGAGTGTAGTATTCAGTTAAACTAGGGAAAAAGCTGAGTATTCCTGGTTTCAGTTACCTTAAAATTTCCATATGCGAGAAATTAGAGTTTTATCAACCGAACATGGTCGGTTCTAGTTAAATCAGTATTCTAGGTAATGCTGTTTGGCATGATGTAGCTAAATTTTGTGACATTATTGAATCATTGTCTTCACAGTGTGCCACGAGAATATCTTTCACCTTAAAAATATCCCTGTCTTATTAATCTCATTTTTCACTACTCCGGAGGGCTTCTGAAAATAGAACCTGCAGAAAAGTGTACTTCTTCCTATACAGTTGTTGACTGTGCTCTTAATACTGCTCTATATTTTTTCACTGTGTGAATCTTAAAAGTCTGTTAACTTAAGTGCGCCATGACGAACATACCTGCTCGGGCCATGCTGGATACTGATGTCACTGATTAGTGGGTCTGTATATCATACTTGGAAATTCTGACAAACTCTGTAACATCTGCAGCTAAGATCACGAAAATCAGATTCCTGTTTTCATTATCGGCGTCATCAGTCATTTGATCAAGAGCTACCTCTAAATTGTTCTGTGTTTTACCACCTTTAGCTGCATGCGTCCGTATTGTTATGGCATGTTTTCTAAATTCACGCACCCACCTTACATTAGGTCGTCATACCGATCTTCTCTTAGCTCTTAAAATCCAGCGGAGAACTTCTTTCATTCATCGACAAATCACTTTACCTGGCTAAGTACCCCTCTAGCCTTCATTGAATTTTTATTCAAGTCATAAGTAAGGCCTCAGCTCCAGTTTGCTTTTTGATCCATTTGCTCGTTTTCCTGTTTCTAACACTAATTCCCAGTATGTATATTGCGATTACTCCCACAGAAAGCTTCAGCTTTTGAAGGATTTTCAGAATTAAAGTCAGAAGCTCGCTGCCATAAGCCAAAGCTGGTAATCCACAAAGACTGTGAACTGTTTTTTTTTTCAAACACATCTCATGCTTAGTTAGCCAAAAGCAATCGAGACCTATTTTAGTCTTCTGTTTATTTGTTTTGCTAAACATCCAGTAATTGTCTACATCCAACCTAAGTATATAGGGCGGTGAAATAAAAACGAGATAGATGGAAAATTAAAAAGAATAAGCTGCCTATGTTTTCAAAAGTAATCATTATAGCAGTTAAGACATTTATCCCACTGTGAGACAAGACGACCAGTGTCTTTACAGAAAAATGTTTGCTGGCCCACACACTGCCAAGGTTGTTTCGAGCTTGCTGCTGAAGTCTCGCTGAGAAGCCCTTACATATCCTCCATTCAGTTCAGATCTTTCCCCATGAGATTCCCTTATTTCTGGAGCCCTGTAGAAAGACATTCGTGAGCGTCGATTTGTTTCGGACAAAGAGGTGCGCCCCTGCGTACAGTCATGATTCCATAAGAAACCGCAAACATCTTGCCATTAAGGCACTAACAGTCTTTTCAGACAGAGGGATAAATGTATTGATAGTTATGGCGATTATTTTTGAAATAATAAATAGTTTACTTACATTTTTCCAGTATGCCTCGTTTTCGTTTGTGCGGCACTTATACGAGGTATGTTAAGAGATTAAAAGAAATTTTGTAATTTGATGTGCTGTACTAGCCCGATACAGGCTGTCTTTCCTCTGTTGTGTTGGCAAACGTGTTCCAATGGTATCTGTACAGTTTTAGTAATATCGCATAGGTCATCTGTTATCAGCTGTTGATAAGGTTACATGTCTTTTGGTAGTATCCACGTTTATTTATTTTGCATAAAAAATGATTATATATATTCAGTCTACGTGTGGTTTCTTTTCTTTTGGCCACATAATTCCTTTGTATCTTAAAAATGAATTAGGCAATTTCTATTAAATTTTGCTATGATAATGGAATAAATATTTCATTTGTCTGATACTTATTCGAGGTATGATCCAAAAGTAACAGAAATTTTGTAGTTTGACATGCTGTACTAGCCATATCCAAGCGATCTTTTCGTTGCTAAACATGTTTCAAACGTATCTGTACAGTTTCATTCATATCGCATATTTATTTTGCTTTATGCTGTTAATAAGATTACATGTATTTTGGTAATAAAGGCGTTTATTTATTTTGTGTAAAAATGGTTAGAAAATTTGCATTAAATTTGGTGTAATAATTGAATAAAGTGAAGCACAGTCTGCAGTGAGTAAAAAAAGGATGTATGAGTCGCACAGCCGTTTCTAAGAAGGCCATGAAGATGTTGACTCTCACGAGCGCCCTTGACGCCGCAATACATGAGCAACCGATGAAATTGTGAAAAAGTGAAATAAATGATTATGTGCGGTCACTAAATCATAATCAGAGAAGACGTCCGTGATTTTGGCATAATTTTTAGATCTTTTCGGTATGAAACGTGTGACACCAAAATTTGTCCCAAATTGTTACATCTGGAATAAATACACGGGTAATCCATGTTGCTCAGGAGACTGTGGATGACTTTAATAACAATGCAGAACTACTTAAGAGTGTCATAAAAGTTAACGAATCACGGGTTTACAGGCACAACGTCACCAATAAGCCTCAATCATACTAGTGGAAGCATTTTGGATCACAAATGCCTCAAAAGTTCGACAAATACGGTCAAATGTGAACGTCATATTCACTGTGCTCTTCGATTTTAACGTCACATTGCACCATGAGTTCTTACCACAAAGACGAAAGATCAATAAGGAATACTACTCTTAAGTTCTAAGCCGTTTGCGTGAAACAACCCGAAAAATGGCTGGGATTTGTGGTGGAGGAATTTATGGTTTTTGCACGGAATAACGTACCAGCTCACACTTCTTTGCTTGTTTGTGAAGTTTTGGTCAAAACAATTCTGTAATGATGTCGCAGCCTTCATATTCGCTGAACACGGTTCTACGCTATGCGACGTTTTTCTGTTCCCAAAAATAAAGAAAACCTTCAAAGGACCGTCGTTTTAGAAACATAGATGAGAAAGTTAAAAGCTATCCCAACGACTGAGTTCAAGAAGTGTTTCGGGGACTGCAAAAAGCGCTAGAATAAATGTATAATATCCAACGAGGACTATTTCGAAGAGGATAACACTGATACAGGAGAACAAATGAAGATCTTTCCATAAAGTAACAATTCCCGTTAGTTTTTGAAAACAGCTCATACGAAACGTACCTACTGGTTCCATGACGTCACAGTTAATTTGTATTTTTTTTTGTGTGTCGGTTACGTATTATTTTGATGTTATTGCAACTGAATATGAAGCCTCTTGCTCTCCATGTTGTTGTTAAAGTTAATCCGCACTAGAGGCAAATCGTACAGTATCTTCAGCTAAACAAAGGTGGCTCTCCTAACTCTCATTAATACGTATTCCTCCTCCGTTTTTACCATTTCAAGGAGCTGAAAACTTCCTTGAGACAGACTGAGAATAATTCTGATGGTATGGGATCTCTTTGCCCAACTGCTCTTTGAACTCCAAATTCTTCACTATCGTGTGGCAGTGACTCATATGTTTTGTTCTAGTGGTCTTCACTCCGACGACTGTTCTCTTGCTGCTCCCCAGGCTGCTCTATACTGTGCAAGCCTCTTCATCTCT
The DNA here is from genome assembly GCF_023898315.1 of Schistocerca nitens. Taxonomy (NCBI): domain Eukaryota; kingdom Metazoa; phylum Arthropoda; class Insecta; order Orthoptera; family Acrididae; genus Schistocerca; species Schistocerca nitens. Next base: position 318,753,275 of record NC_064616.1, read on the forward strand.
GAGTAATTACTGCAATCTACATCCTTCTGAATCTGTTTTCTGTATTCATCTCTTGGTCCCCCACTACGATTTTTACACCTCCGCCCCCCCCCCCCCCTTCCCACGCACATATTTCCCTCCAATACTAAATTGCTGATCTCTTGACGTCTCAGAATGAGTCCTACCAACCGATCCGTTCTTTTAGTCAAGTTGTGCCACAAATTTCTTTTCTTCGCAATTCTATTCATCATCTCCTAATTAGTAACGCGATCTACCCATCTAATCTTCAGCATTCTTCTGTAGCAGCAGATTTCGAAAGCTTCTACTGTTTCCTTCTATAAACTGTTTGTCGTCCATGTTTCACTTTCCGACATGGCTCAAATACCTCGAGAAAAGTCTTCCTTACACTTAACTCTATATTCCATATTAACAAATTTCTCTTCTTCAGAAACGATTGTCTTTCCATTGCCAATCTACATTTTACATCCTCTCTATTTCAGACATCAGTTATTTTGCTGCCCAAATAGCAAAACTCATTTGCTGCTTTAAGTGTCTCAGTTCCTAATCCAATTCTCTTTGCATGATCTTATTTAATTCGACTACACTGCATTATCATTATTTTACCTTTGTTGATGTACATCATATATCGTCCTTTCAAGAAGCTATTCATTTCACGCAACTGCTCCGATGTCCTTTTCTGTCTCTGACAGAATCACAGTGTCATCGACAAACCTCAGAGCTTTTACAAATAAATTGAATTAGCAATTGCGAACAACGGCTGTCATCAGCTGCAGAGCAGAATGACGACAGTGAAAATTTGTGTTGAACCGGGACTCGAACCCGGATTTCCCGCTTATCGCATGCGGTAGCTTTAACTTTTTTTTTTATTATCACAGTGGCTTGGCACTATCATGAAACTTCAGTATATTACATCATGTAATATAAGATGCAAATTAATTACTGTCACAAAACAATAATAAATGGATAAAGGGAAAAATATCGAGAACAGCCGAAAAACCACCACCAAGCTCTCATGATACGTATAAACAATTTTTTATATATTTATTTAAAAGCAGAAAGACAACTAGATCAGAGTATATTCGAAATAGCAAACTAAGAAAAATTCCAAGCTGATTGCAAGTATTGTATACGCCCATGTGTACATACACACATTTTACAATAGAACTGCAGCGATACTGAGTCAAAACACAAAGCAAAACGAGCAGGTAAACTGAGAGAGAACAAGCCAAACCAAATCAGATGTGAAACATACAAAACAAAGAAAACACCTATCATCAGAAAAATGAAATTAACCAAAACCTTGCCGGCGGAAAACAAGATTCAACATGCTGACGAAGAGGTCTCGATATCGAGGCATTCGCAAGCATGTCCAATAAGCTGTGTTAATGTACTGCATGAAGCTTATGTCCATCTGCAACATAAATAACGAAATGTGATAATTAGTTGAAACCCTCAGCTCCATACAGGTGCTGTTGTTATACCTTGATGGGGACAGCTAAAAATGTGTGCCCCGACCGGGACTCGAACCCTGGATCTTACATGGCAGACGCTCTATCCATCTCAGCCACAGGACACAGATGACTGGCGCAACTGTAGGGACTTACCCCTTGCACGCTCCCCGCTCTTACGGTAATCGTCATCTTAGTGTGTGCGAGTAATAAGTTGATGGGTAAATATCTATTAGGAACATTACGTGTGTAGATTGTGGACAGTTGGGAATGTTGGTCTCACGGCGGGAGTGGAACAAGATCAGCAACCGTCAATTTGCGACGCTGCTCTAATGACAGCTTTAATACAAAACTCTCCGCGGGCAATTAGAGCGAACGTGTCCACTCTCATTACATAGGAAGCAGGTTCGCTCTTGACCAGTATATATGACGAACGCGGTAACCACACACTTGTAAATGTGATGGGATATTGCGTTGACATGCATTTCTACGGAACGAATTCCTCTATAACACTGTAATCTATGTTGAGTAGAGCAGCGTTCACGACGAACGTTTTTCACGTTACCGTAAGTAATCAATATGTCCTTTAGAAAGTTATGATCAGTTTCCGGAGGGAGGTTGAACACTCGAACATTGATATAGTCAATTTCAGTATCTGCGAGTGACACCATATTAACGGAATTAACGCGATGATATAACGAGACTTGAGAACCATGTCGCGACAGTAGTATTTCAACGTAAAACACGTACTCATCTGCATCAAAATAAGCGGTTTGGACCTGATCAGAGTTCACACGAAATATATCGGCAAGCCAGTCGTAGATTTCTAGAGACTCGGGCTGCACGTGTCGCGTTGTTTTATCGAAAATAAAGCTCACAGTACCTTTTCGCGGACTGCACGTGGAAACCATGTTAGCCATAGCGGAGCGGCCGACGCCGCTGCAAATAAAGGAACACAAACACATAATACGGCGGAGCGGAGGCGCTACGACTCACTCGGCAGACAGAACACCACTAACGAGGAAACTTTACACAAGCGATGCTGCGGCAAATGAAATAAACAAGAACCTTCCCGCTCGGCGCTCGAAGCGGAACAGGCGACGCAGTGTTATCGCAACTAACCATTTGGCTATCCATGCACGACACCCGGCCCGACTCTAACGTCCATATGTTGTCAGCCATGCGTCTACGACCTGAACTCGTATATCCGTTATGTATATTCTGATACAGGTCAGACGTTGTACTTGAAAGTCGCTTACCCGGTATCGGCAGATAAATACAATATTTTAGTGCCTGTGTTATTCTGATTACGATGCAAAGTTCCTTTGGACATGCATACATGTCCAAAGGAACTTTGCATCGTAATCAGAATAACACAGGCACTGCAATATCGTATCAAAGCTTTTATGTCTTCTCCCTGAACTTTAATTTCTACTCCAATTTTTTCTTTGGTTTCCTCTACTGCTTGCTCACTATACATGTTGAATAACATCGGGAATACTCCACAACGCGTATCACTCCCTTCTCAACTTGCCTTTCATGTCCCTCGACTCTTTGCAAGTGCCGTTTGATTTCTGTAGAAGTTGTAAATAGCCTTTCGCTCCCTGTATTTTATTCCTGCTACCTTCCGAATTTCAAAGAGAGATCTGTAATATTCACACCCGTCAGCACATTCTTTCTTTGGAATTGCAATTATTCCATTCTTCTTGGTCTACAGCTATTTAACCTGCCTCATACACTTTGCACATCAGATGGGAAATTTTTTCCCCGACTGGCTGTCGCAAGGCTATCAGTAGTTCTGCGGGAATGTTGTCTACTAAAGGTTCTTTACTTCGACTTAAGTCTTTCAGTGCTCTGTCAAATTCTTCTTGTAGTATCATACCTCCCATCTCATCTTCCTCTACGTTCTCAACCATTTCTATAATATTGACTTCAACTTCATCTCCGTTTTGTAGGCCCTCTATATAGGATAAATCACTTAAAACTAGTATCCCAGATATTGCAGAAATGGAAAGTGTTACTGACGTGCAGTTTTCACTGAATGGATTGGCAGTCAGGGTCTCGTATTGTTAACCAATCAACAGATTGTTATAATACTTAGAAAGTGTATTTTGTGCAACTATACACTTTTAAATGGAACAACCTAAAAGTAGCGTAAATTAGAATGTCAGCGCTGTTTGTTTTCTGCAAGTCTTTTACAAGATATGGTATTTTTAGAAGTTTCGACACTGACACTTTTCTGTGCATTCAACCTACGTAGTTGCTAGTTACGATGTTGTTACGTTTGCTTACAGTGTGCCTGTGTGTTCCTTGAGTGCATTTAGACTTGCTAGTCAGGTAGTTGTGACGGTCCAAGTAGTAGGTCGTGAGTGGACGATGGGATTTACCAATCAGAAAAAGCCAACATGCTCGTAGCGTATGGAGAGTGTAGAAAGAATGTATTTCGTTCTTGCACGGTGTATGCGGCAAGATATCCTAACAGATGTCAACCAACTCGGCAATTATTTATCAGTTTCTTCAACCAGTTATGTAAAAGTAGTAATGTAACACCTAGACAACGAAACAGAAGGATATAACGGACAAAAGAAGAGGGGGAAATTAATGTTCTTGCTGTTGCTGCTGTTGATCGGCACGTTACCTGCCGCGCCATCGCCCGAGGAAGTGGCACATATGTCTCCATTAAGAGCTGCGTGTAAACGATTACGAAAAACGTGTTATCTTATGTAAATGGGTATTAAGACAGGATACTCCGGATGTGTCATGTACCACGTTTAGTGATGAAGCTATGTTTACTAATCATGGACAAGTAAACAACCGAAAGAAGGGCTGTTGATTTGTCAACAATCCCCGTTGGCTTCGTTAGATGGAACGTCAGCGCCCATGGAGTGTAAAGGTGTGGTGTGAGATAGTGAACAATCAACCAACTCATAGGCGGAACACAGGGATAGGTTACTACCGTTATCTTTTCTGGTCGCAACTCTCCCTCTTGTAGCATCTAACAGTCAGGCCTACTAGATGTGTGGCCTGCCAAGCGACGACTTTTAATACTTGTGCATCGGAAATGTTGGTATGACTTATCGTAGCCACTGCTACTGTACATTGATAGCAAAGCCCTATCACCCAACTGTTTTGCTATAAATTTTTTCTTTTTAGTTATGTCAACGCAACGGAATTAAACGCATCTGACTAATAACTTTTAAATATGGCGCTGTCTGTATACATTTCCGATAGTCTCACTCTACCGTGACAACACCACATTCCCATTCTATTGCATTCATGTTAATCAGAGCTAGGCTTGTCTAGTAATAAGGAGCTTATGGCAAAAAGTCTGACAAAAAGTCTACTGAATGATCATGACCACTATTTTGTTTCATATCTCCTCTTTTATTTTCTGAGATTCTACCACCGCAATGATACAAAATTTCCTTCAGTACATTTGACCATAACAGAAAACAAGGAATTCTCTGCCCAGTCGGCACACACCGTCAGGTGGCTTGCGGAGTATGGATGTAGATGTAGATGTTACGTACACATTTCAATATCCTGTGGTCTATTAATGTTTATCCTTATTGCTATAGCTCACATTCTGGGTTGGTACGTATATCCATTACTTCTCTCTCTCTCTCTGATAAGTTCATTCATTGATAACCTAGAGAATTTACTAGCGGTCAAGCTATTCAAAGAAAATTCTGGGTTGTGGTACAATACTTGTATCTAAGCCGCCAAATTGAAATTACACAGATTAAACATGCAAAATAAAACAGAACAACCGACTTTAGCCAGTATGTATCAAATCTTCCCACAACAAAATTCCAACCCAGAATAACAGGTCACAGACCTTCGGATTAAATTTCACAGGTAACCTTTCCTACGGACCTACCGCATACAATGGAGGATTTATGCTCATCTCCCATTGCAATGTAACCCTCACGGTGTTGCTGGGAAGATGCCTAACTCACCTTTTTCTCTCCCAGAGTATCAAAATTTCTAACTTGCTTAACACGAATGTAATTAATAACGATAATTTTGGTATCATGATTACTTAATTATCTCACCCACGGATCCTCAACTGCAAGTTTGCACAAGCAGTTCTGTTTTCCATTGTCTCTTGGTCAGATTGAGACAAAGCCAGTACTCACCATATGGAAGTGCTTGTTCCTAATTCAAGTTACACACGCAAGTGTCTCAGATTAAAATTACCACACGCAATTATCTCAGCTTAAAATTACCACACGTAGTTTCATTATAACCGTTGGTCACTGCCAAAGAATCCTACGTTCCCCATGAGTTTTACCTGCCTACCTTTATATGAATCTCCCACCAAAAAGTTTTGTTCTCGTCGATATTCTGAAAATCATTATTTCTAGCTACTCTTAAATATTCCACATGCATACCATTCCCATATTCTTTAGTTTTATGGAGCACACTGAAAATAGGTGTTTCAACTTCAGGAACCAGCGACAGAGCCATCCCACGCTTCCTCAGAAGTGGCGGAGATCCTGTACCGTATTGGTCAGCCACGCTCCAGGCCCTCTAGTGCTCAGGAGTACTTCCTTACTTTGGTTCTGCCAAAGGTGACCAGACAACTGTATCAAAGATAATTACAGATTCTGTATCCAATATCTGTGTTCAGCAGACAACAAACCATTCACTCATTTCTCATACACCACAAAACTGGATATAGGGATCTATTTTTGAAGGAAGTACACATATGAATAATTAAATATACAAATCGTCCTTCTTTTCTACGTCAGTATCTGGTTTCAGTGTATTGAATAAAATTGTGTTACCATGAAACCGCTGTTCTGACAAGAACAACGAAGTATGTTGCTGTACAACGGGTATTGCTGTACCCAATGAGGCAAATCTTTTCTATGCCGGGTGGTACTGTACCCTTTCAACTGAACGCGCACAGTTATAGTAGCCTCCTAAGAGGGTATCTTTCATGATTTCTAGAATACATTCCTCTATAGACTAGGAGGAAACTGTGGTACCAACTTGATGGATGTCCAGCCCATAATGTACGAAGTACTACTGCATGTCTTCACGAATTGTTTCCAATACGATATCTCGTAAACGACTTGCACTAGAATCCTGCAACAAACACCACTGACATTCTAATTCACCCTACTGTTAGTCTGTTAACGTCAATAGGCATCGTTACATTTAAAAAAGTGTATATTTGCACAAAACTATACAAGTATTATTACGGCCTGTAGATTAGCTGACTATACGAAACTTTAATTAAGCATCAATTCTGTGTAAACCGCAGATCAATAGCACTTTCATTTCCGCTATATTTGCTGTGCAAGTTTTACGTGATTCACCCAGTATACTCCTTCCACTTTTCAGCTATCTCTTCTTTGCTTAGGACTAGCTTATCATCTGAGCTGTTGTAATTCATACAGCTGCTTCACTTTTCTCCAAGAGCCTCTTTAATTTTCCTGTACGCGGTATCTACCTTATACCTAGTGAATTACGCTTTAGAACCTTACATTTGTCTTCTATCCATTCTTGATTAGCCATTTACACTTCCTGTCAATATAATTTTTTCAGGCGTTTGTATTCCATTACGCCTGCTTCATTTGCTGCATTATTACGTTTTCACATTCCATCCATTAAATTCAGTATCCCCTGTGATATCCAAGGATTTCTACTAGGCATTATCGTTTTACTCATTTGATCCTCTGCTGCATTCACTATTTTATCTCTCAAAGCTACCCATTCGTCTTCTAGTCTATTCTTTTCCCCTGTTGTAGCCAGTCGTAGACTAATGCCTCGCCTGAAACACTCTACAACCTCTGGTTCTTCCAACTTATCCATGTCCCACATCCTTAATTTCTTACATTTCCGCAATTTCTTCTGTTTTAACCAACAGTTCGTAACAAAAAAATTATGTTCAGAGTCCACACCTGCTCCTGGGAAATTTCTTGAAATTTAAATTTGGTTACGAAATTTCTGTCTTATAATTAAATAGTCTGAAACTCTCCGGTGCCTCCAAGTCTCTTCCAAGTATACAACCTTCTTTCATGATTCTTATACTAAGTATCAGCGATGATTAAATTATGCTCTGTGTAAAATTCTACTAGGAGGCTTCGTTTTTCGCTTCTATCCCCTGGACAATTTTCAACTACTATGCCGCGCGGGATTAGCCGAGCGGCCTAGGACGCTGCAGTCATGGTCTGTGCGGCTAGCCCCGGCGGAGGTTCGAGTCCTCCCTCGGGCATGGATGTGTGTGTTTGTCCTTAGGATAGTTTAGGTTAAGTAGTGTGTAAGCTTATGGACTGATGACCTTAGCAGTTAAGTCCCATAAGATTTCACACATTATCTAAAGATTATCTATCAATTACTATTTTTCGTTCTCATCCTTTTCCTGCTAACGATTTCCAGTCCCACATCACAAACAAATTTTCCTCATCCTCAACTATCTGAATGATTTCTTTCAACTCATTATATATTCCTTGCCGCGCGGGGTAGCCGCGCGGTCTGGGGGCGCGCGCTGTCAGGGTTCGCGCGGCTCCCCCCTCCCCCTCCCCCCTCCCCCCTCCCCCGGAATTTCGAGTCCTCCCTCGGGTATGGGTGTGTGTGTTGTGTTGTCCTTAACGTAAGATATTTTAAGTTAGATTAAGTAGTGTGTAAGCTTAGGGACCGATGACTTCAGCGGTTTGGTCCCATAGAATTTACCACAAATTTCCAAATATATTCCTTCAGTCTCTTCATCATCTGCGGAGTTGGCTGGCATATAAACTTGTAATACTGTGTCTCATTTCCTGATATAATTGTACTACAATCATTATCCTTGTTTTACTTTTGTTCACACTCATTTTGCCTTCTCGTTTCCAGACAGTACCTATTCAGACCAGCCAACCTTCGATGTCTGCTTTTAAATGGTTTCCACAACTGAAGTCAATGTCTTACTGCCATCAACAGGCGACACAGCAGGACAATTAAAAACTGATGTCTTTTTGCTTCTTATGGCGTTTTTGGGCCAAGGACAATTAAAAACCCTTTTTTTCCATCGGATGCACTACGACCTTGCCGTGTTGGATGAAATTACCTAACGGTGCCACAACTGTTGACAGCCGAACTTGTGCAGTTATGCACAGTACGGATTGTGAAGCGTGCAACTTAAACCATAGCCGTCGTACTGCGATTCGTGTGTCATTAGTAGACGACCCCATTTATATTAAGGTGGTTGCAGCGTCATCTGTTGGTAAAATCTTTGTTAATTGGTTTTTTGTTCCATCACGTTTGCCCTGTGTCAATAATATGGTGTTCAAATTTGACGTAATTCGGAGCAGTGGTTATCTTTCTACAGCCTTTTGAAACTGGAACATTATTTATGTACACCCTGTAACATGAAGACTAGTAATAGCACAACACGCGTTTCTGCAATAGAGAAAATTATTAACATGCAATATAAATGTAACTGTCACGAAAGCTTTCCTGAGGGCATTTATCGTCAATTTAGACTTGTAAGGAAGTGAAATGGGATCGGTAACTGAAGCTTTCAAAATGTGGTGCCACAGGAAAATTCAAAAGGTTACATGGGTAGATAAAATAAGTAATGGAGACGTATTGACTGGAACTGGGGAGAAAGAAAAGTTATGCGACAATTTGACTGAGGGAGGGGTCAGTTGAAAGAACAGATCCTGAGACATCACGAAATAGCTAATTTGATAATGAAGAGAAATGTTTCGGATTCTGAGATGAAGAAACTTACAAAGTATGGAACAGAGTCGAGAGCTGCATCAAAATGCTCTTTGGACGAAAGACTACAACACCAGCGACGAGAGAGACCGTTTTCAGCGGTGCAACCCGAATCCTTCCTTACTGTAATTCACTCAGAGCCAGGTCCATAGCCGGCCGCGGTGGTCTAGCGGTTATAGGCGCTCAGTCCGGAACCGCGCGACTGCTACGGTCGCAGGTTCGAATCCTGCCTCGGGCATGGATGTGTGTGATGTCCTTAGGTTAGTTAGGTTTAAGTAGTTCTACGTTCTAGGGGACTGATGACCACAGATGTAAGTCCCATAGTGCTCAGAGCCATTTGAACCATTTGAACCAGGTCCATAGAGGATATTCGGCAGTAAATACACTGTCCTGCCAGCGAGCTGTGAATCAAAACATAGGAGTGCGAAAGTGGTGTTAAACAGGATCTGGCTTACGAAAAAAGTATATCTCGTGTAACTTGTAACCTACAGCTAGCGAGAATGCAAAGACCATATTAACTGGTTATATGACTTGGACCAATATTTTAACAAGTATAGTCGTTCAGAGTCATTAGTATCTCACTAGAGCACCGAAAAAGAAATAGTCACATAATCAAAGCAAAACAAGTCCGATCACGCACTGCCAGAAGGAATCGGTCTGTTTTTGGCACTGGTGAGGTGAGCCTTGTTTGCGTCTCGCCTGTTCTGCTGCTTGCGTGCGAGCACGCGTTGTTTACTTCTGCGTAGCGGCATGTCTTTGTGTCCAAATTCACCGACCATCATGGTGTTTTATTATCGTCAAACCACGATTAAATTATCGTTTCCTTTGGATCATGAACGACCAAAAGCGTATGAAGTACACGGTTTATGCGGGGCGAAATGCATCTCCTGCCACCAGAAGTTTTCGGAATTCGTTCCCCGTGCTCCGACGTTGTGCGGCGCCACGCTATCGATCTGAAGTTCCAATACTCTGACGGCCATATAAGGGCTGTCGTGGTTGATCACGCTGATTTTGACCGCCGAACGTTGAAAGTTTCCGAACTCCCGTTTGAGGTACCATCGGACGTTATGCTGGTCACATTTAAACTTTACGGCAACGCCGTCAGTCACGTTGCTGAAACGTGGAAGACGTTCGAAATATACCGTGTCCTCAATGACGTCCGTCAGATAAGAACTGAGCTGAAGAAACACTCCCCTTCATATTTGGTTATTGACTGCTGCAGGGCTATCATCACGTACGATGGCCAGCCGGGAACTTCTTTAGGTTGTGGCCAGGAGCGCCATGTCCGTTCGGAGTGTCTCCGTCATAGACTGGTTCAGACGCTGATATGACACGTCGCACTCCCTGCGGCGCCCAAAGTTTTACCTCTAGCCTACGCGTCGGTGGCGGGGATGACTGCTGCTCCCACTGAATCAGTCGGCTCCGGCATCGGCTCCTCTCGACGGCGCGGTGGAAGATATGTATGTCTCTCTTACACTGCCGTTGGAGGCAGTAACAATGGACGATGACCGTCAGCAGAGTCACGCCGGCTGTCCCGACCCCATGCTTGTTGATCATCGAGCTGTTTGGTGAGGCTTCTGGTAATTACCTTGAAGTTCTCAAGTCGAGAGCTATGGCTATAGTTGTGGGCTTCCTGAGGTCTGCGCTGCCCCACTGCGTGTAGCTACTAAAATCTGATGCTTAGGACTCGATATGCGAGTGATCTGCGGTGCGCGATTGCCTCAACTGCCGACGTCTACTGTCCCAATTAAGACCTGGGCTCATTGATCATCGTTCGGAACCCTCGATTTTCTTCAACGGTTACAATATTTAAATTTACATTGGGCGTCTCGCATTCCCCACGTGGCACAGACATTTCCCATTCCGCCATCCGTGGCCCGCCGCGTGCTAGCGGCATTGGATTCATACGTTTTCCACTGTTTGCTGTTTAAGATTCGGTACAAGACCTTCGCCGTCGCATGGTGCAGGGGCACCTTAGGAATGTATTATGTCCCTGACAGAGTGATAGCCCTTTTCGTCAGCTTTCAGGTGACATTGTGGCGCCGTTGTCCAAAAATGATTCAAATGGCTCTGAGAACTATGGGACTTAACTTCTCAGGTCATCAGTCCCCTAGAACTTAGAAGTACTTAAACCTAACTAACCTAAGGACATCACATACATCCATGCCCGAGGCAGGATTCGAACCTGCGACCGTAGCGGTCCTGCGGTTCCAGACTGTAGCGCCTAGAACCTCACGGCCACCGCTGCCGGCCGCCGTTGTCCCATGAGCCTCACAGGTGTATTGCTGGAGGCCCTTGCATCCCGCTCTCTCTCAGCCCCTATACAGGTTTCGGACTTTCCGCCGCCATTCCTTTACTACCGCCATTTCTTCCTTGAACTGAGCTATGTCCGTACTGCAATAACCCCGACACACTTGATGTCCACGGAGGCAATCTATGGTTTTCTTCAGCGGAACAGGTCACCGAATGTTGTTGAAGGGAAGCATCCCCACGTTGACTGACGTGCCGTCTGGCAATCGGTGTGTGCTTCCTATTCCGCCAATGATGTCCTGCGTGCATGGTACCTTACAGTCAATGGGAAGCAAGTATACCGCTCACGTCTTCACGGGATTCACCTTGCAGACTCGCTACTGTGTGTCGCCTGTCGCATTCTGAACACAGACGAGCATCGCCTGGTGTGCGGGTCGGAGATAGGTGTCAAGTTCTTGGTGGGAAAAATGCTGGCATTAATTACCCGTACGACTCCTCATCAGATACCTCTTCGCCTGCTCCTCTATCCTGACTCGCGGTAATTCCCACAAACGAAGACAAATCCCGTGAATTGGATTTGTGGACACGCAGTTCAATATTGTTTGCTGACGGCGCGAAAAATGTCCTTGATTTTTGGCACTTCCTTAATGAACTACATTGTGCAGTTGTCCGCAATTCCAAATCCAGAAAATTTTCCTCTAATTTTCTTTGTAATGTCTTCCTTAAACCACCCCGGAGTTTGGAGCGTTACTGCAATGAGGATTCGATCTACGCATTTTCCACTCTTGGTACTGGTTATTCTGTGATCATTGAAATATTCTTCCCCTTGACGTTGGTTTCCTGCCACGCTCGGTGTTAATAAAATAAAATAAAATTAAAAAACTAAACTTACAAAAATAAATATACGTTGCCTTTATTGATGTACTTTGTACCTGTACTCCACGTTCCGAACGCTTTCCTTGGCTTCTGGGGATAGGGAACGGGATATTGCGGCCAGGCCTGTGGTTGCGACCCCTGCCCACTTTGCCCGCACTTCTCTCTTTGAGCCCCGGGAAGGTTAAAAAAATTGTGGCATAAAATAAATGGTTGCTTACTATGATACTGATAATCTGTTTGTCAATATTACGTAAATAATTTAAATTTTCACCTTTTCCTTTGTCTTTCCTGAAGTAGTGAAGCCTTGGGAAATTCTCGTAGCTATATTTTCCCCATCCCTCTTTATTCCCCTTGTTGTGCATCTGGAAAAGCTAGTTATCCTGCAACTTTCTCAAGCATACTGTTAATGAGATTTTGGCTTCCCCATTTGCGATCCTGAGAAATTTAATGGTATTGTATATAATCACACATGTCTGATTACGAAAATCTTTCGCTACAACCCTCGAAGTATGGAGATCGGCAGGTGACAGGCAACTGAAAAGAGAATGGTCCAATCCAACATGTCGAAACCTAACCTGAAATTTTTCCCACAGGAAGAATACACCGAAAGAAATATGCTATCAAAATTTTAGCTACTAAGATGCAGTGCAAGTATTTTTAAGAAAGTGTTGAAGCTACTAATTTTTGCCACTCGAAGAACCGCTTATAACATATGTCTGTACAGCTCTTCCTGCAGTGGCAAGCGTACGACAGTTGATAGGGGGAGTGGGCGGCAAGAACTGGGGTATGGAGTATTTTTAATATTTTAGAAGACATATGGCGACTTTTAAGTAGTCATAAAGAGTTCCAGTTCCAACCCTGTTAAAAACCTGACTGGTACCGATTTTTAAATCACTTCCTTGAAAGAAAATTACCTGAGTACACTATTTTTTTCCTTTGGCTAAAAGCTGGAGGGGGCGGGGTGGAGGCCGCGGCCAACGCTTTCCCCACAAGTATGGGTGTCCTTGTCTTCCTGCCTGTCTAGCGCGCGAGATGGCGAATAAGCAGACGAAGCCTTGGACAAGGAAACGTGACGCCGAGCAGTGCGAAGTCTAAAGAAATCGCACGTGAATTTTAATCACATAAACCATACAAAATACATCTCACATCATTAATTTTTTTGAGGAACTTGCAGTTCACATCGACAGGTATACTGTTGCAAATCTAATTTTTCCACTAGCGAGTAGAAAATCAAGGAAGTGTACAATGTTGCCTTACAGAGGGCTTCCACACATCGAGACTATAATTTGTTGACTTGAAATATTGTATAAAAATCCCTATAGTACAGTTCTTATAATTTTTGAACTGTAGATATTTTACTAAAATGGAATTTTTTACCTCCGGTCCTCCCAAAAGTGTGAAGTGTTATTGGATAACGAAATCAAACATTTTTCTCACATCGGGCACACTTGATAAAACAGAAACGCAAGCATTCAGGCACGTAACTGTAATTATTAATTTTATTTAGAAAGGATTGGGATGGCGTAAGAAATGGTCGTGACGGATCTACATTTAGTACTACATACCAGACATACTTGACCAAATTCATGAAACTGGGTGATACAAATTGGTAAACGCACAAATAACTGAAGTGTAACAATACTATTGAAAATTATATTCTCAGAAAATTTTCTGTAGAATGCACTGTGGAGACATTTATTAATCGAGAGGCTGAGTAATGCTACAGGTTCCGAGTGAAAATCAAATTGTATTAACAGTCTTTTCGTCATCCTCCTAAAGACAGAGGTGTAGGTATGTCCAGCCCAAGAGTCCAACAAAAGCAATGAATTAATTATTGAAACTGGTAACAAGACGTTTCAGCTGTAATATTAAAATTATTCTCTCCCATTTTTCCAGATGTTGCTACTTAGATTATTAAATTTTTGCAACTAAAGAGTTTTTTTTTAATTTTTGCTCCTAACTGACCTTGAGTTTCATGAGGACAGATATAAAGATTCGGAAACATTAATCCATTGATACTTATCACTGGTATTTTTGTATACGAATGTCTCATAGCATTTACCGACTGTTCAAGTAACTCTGTCTTTTTTGGGCTCGAAATGATAAAGCGCAGTTAGCATGTAGATATCGAACGAAACCTGACTGATTGCCTTCATACAAAGCATTCTAGGGGATTACCAGATGCTTCGCTTTCACGTTAGCTACGAATTTTTCCATAGTTATATCCGCTAATGACATCTTTGCACGTTTACTGTAATTAATTTTGCGACGCCCTTTTCTGTGTAATTTCCAGAGTCTGTGTAAGCAGAGGGCACAGTCTCATAGATGTCCCTCGATAACGATGCACTGACTATCGCGAGCACCTCTAAATCTTTCGATTTTTTTTAACGTATGCGATTTTAATTTTGGAGCATATTTCGTACTTCGTTTAAATCTTTCTTCCATTTATACACTTTACGTTCAGATTTTACGAAACGAAACCGACTTTGCACACTGCTTAACTGTAAGCGCTTTCTCTCGCGTTTGTTTAATGCAAAAAAATTACCGGCTTTTCTTCGTTACTCATAGATATTACTATACATGTTTCCTCTGGGCTTGGAAGGTACTCTATTTTTATTGTGGACTTTAAGTAGCACAACAATCATCGTTCGAACTACAATTCACAGAATCGTCAGAGTTATTCTCTGATTCTTTTATCGTTTACACAACTTCTACCGAAATGTCGAAATCATTTGAACGAATTTCCTAGAAATTAAATAATAAATAACGGCTATGCAGATATTTTGGAAAAGTAAGTGATTTAGATTGCATACCATCTCTGTAAGGTTTCAAACATTATTGGAGTCCATATTTCTGTGAAATAGTAGAACCTGTACAGACAGAAGCTATTAGCAGGTATATACGAAGTAAACACAAAGAAAATTAATTCAGTTTCGTTTCCATTGTCAAAACTTAGTTATACGGCAAAGGGAACTAGTAATTATTACAGATATTAAACGAGTTGTGAATTCTAGTGAATGGTTGCCGTAAACATTGCGACAGAGAAACTTTCAACGAAAACTGAAATTCGCTTTACAATTTACGATCGCGTCGTGTCGTGCTACCTGTTTACCGACGTGCCGACAACCAAGGGTATGCGCCTGCCGTGACACATATGCTCTGTCTGTTACAACTACGGCAGGGTTGTACAATTCTACAGCAGCCTGGTGAGTTACGAATTTGGTGCTTTTCAGCGGTTTTAAAAAATACTTGCAGCTTGTCTTAGAAGCTGAAATTTTGATATCCTGTTTCTTTTTGTGATTCTTCCTGTATAAAAATTTCAGGGTAGGCTTCTACATGCCGGATTGCAACATTCCCTTGTAATGCGGCTGTCACCCAGCGCTCAAGACTAGAATGTGTTTTTGAGCAGGGGAAACGTTATTTTGTACGAGCTGAGCACAGTAAAGAACATTTCTGAAGAGAACAAAGATGACTCCGATGGCATTTACAGAACCGAGAGGCTGGAGTCTATGTGACATATCGTGTTTCATAGTATTTGATGACTGCAGCACGCGCGGCACTGCGCTGCACTCTGACGACAGAGTGGTTGGAGCTGCTGTCAACTTGTGTAGGAATTAAGTTCACTCTAGAGATTGGGAAATTACCTAGAATTCAAGCCCACCCAACTAGCCGTACGGTCTAACGCACTACTTCCTGAGTCCCAGGCACGAATCCGCCCGGCAGATTACTGTTGAGATCCGGTGTGCCGGACAGCCTGTGGATGGTTTTTAAGATGGTTTTCCATCTGCCTCGGCGAATGCAGGCTGGTTCCCCTTCTTCCGCCTCAGTTACACTATGTCGGCGATTGCTGCGCAAACAAATGGCTCTGAGCACTATGGGACTCAACTGCTGAGGTCATTAGTCCCCTAGAACTTAGAACTAGGTAAACCTAACTAACCTAAGGACATCACAAACATCCATGCCCGAGGCAGGATTCGAACCTGCGACCGTAGCGGTCTTGTGGTTCCAGACTGCAGCGCCTTTAACCGCACGGCCACTTCGGCCGGCGCTGCGCAAACACTGTCTCCACGTATGCGTACACCATAATTACTCTGCCACGAGCCCGTCGTTGAGGTCGAGCGGTTCTAGACGCTTCAGTGTGGAACCGCGCTGCTGCTACGGTCACAGGTTCGAATCCTGCCTCGGACATGGATATGTGTGATGTCCTTAGGTTGGTTAGGTTAAAGAAGTTCTAAGTCTAGGGGACTGATGACCTCAGATGTTAAGTCCCATAGTGCTTAGAGCCCAAGCAACAGTAATATAGACGTAAGCAAATGTACCCTTTGAGCACTACTGATTTCTGTCTCAAACTACAATTTTATTAATGTTGTTCGGATGAAAACATCTTTGCTATAACAAGGCAGACACATCGAGTGGTACAGTGAGGAACCTCTGCGAATGTAGTGCATTTTAGCAGTGACTTAGAGCGTTCAATCGAAGAGTCAGATACGTCTCTCGGTTTCGCGACCGTGCCACCATCCTGTAACGTATACAGGGTGAGTCACCTAACGCTACCGCTGGATATATTTCGTAAACCACATCAAATACTGACGAACCGATTCCACAGACCGAACGTGAGGAGAGGGGCTAGTGTAATTGTTTAATACAAACCATACAAAAATGCACGGAAGTATGTTTTTTAACGCAAACCTACGTTTTTTTTAAATGGAACCACGTTAGTTTTGTTATGCGTTTCATAGGACGTGGAGGACGCATAAATTGGCCAGCCCGTTCTCCTGATCTTACACCTCTGGACTTCTTTCTGTGGGCTACGTCAAAGGAGAATGTGTACCGTGATGTGCCTACAACCCCAGAGGATATGAAACAACGTATTGTTGCAGCCTGCGGCGACATTACACCAGATGTACTGCGGCGTGTACGACATTCATTACGCCAGAGATTGCAATTGTGTGCAGCAAATGATGGCCACCACATTGAACATCTATGGGCCTGACATGTCGGGACACACTCTATTCCACTCCGTAATTGAAAACGGAAACCACGTGTGTACGTGTACCTCACCCCTCATGGTAATGTACATGAACGTCAGTGAAAAAGACCAATAAAAAGGTGTTAGCATGTGGATGTAATGTGCTGTTCCAGTCTCTTCTGTACCTAAGGTCCATCACCGTTCCCTTTGGATCCCTACGTAATTAGGTGCTCTCCGATACACACGATCGAACAGCGGAGGAGTGGTACTCAAGCGTCAACTTTAGGTTACAATATCTCCGGATGTAATTAACATTTTACAATGAACAAACGGCACTGATTACGTATTTGTTTATATGTTCAGATGTGCTAACAAAACTAACGAGGTTCCATTTTAAAAAACGTAGGTTTGTGTTAAAAAACATACCTCAGTGCATTTTTTATGGTTTGTATTAACCAATTACACTAGCCCCTCTCCTCACGTTCGGTCTGTGGAATCGATTCGTCAATATTTGATGTGGTTTACGAAATATATCCAGCGGTAGTGTTAGGTGACACACCCTGTATATACCTAGTGGGCTATATTCAGCTCGACCCCTGCGTACGGGTTGGTTTCTGGCTGAGCCTCCCGGTAAGCAGCCAGAGGGCGCGGAAGATAGCAACAGTGATTGCTCCATGCATGCACCTCTTGCTGTATTCGCAACTTCGATAGTCAACAGGAAAATTGTATCTTTCCGCCTCGCGAATATTTGTAACCGCACTCAGCCGACCTTAGCTGATCTCGTCTTTGCCAACCAGACACTGATGTACCATCACCGTTTGGATTCCGCCTCGGATCGGATGAAGCTTTCGCCACCATGACGACTCCGGTCCCGCGACCGATGCTCCGCGCCTTGGTTTTTTGCACCCTGGGCATGCCGCGCTGCTCTTGAAATAGAACTTTGAATATGTTCTTTGTTTTGAGGAGAAACCTTTCATAGGTCAAGAGAACGTAATCTACGGCTCAAGAATCACTTTTCGTTTCGTTGAAGAACAATTGTTTGTGACTAAATTTTCCTTTACATTAGTAAGATGAATTTCTGGAGGGCGTTTATTTTCTTTTTTTTTTTACTGCATCAGAAGTACCACACTGTTCGTGTTAGATGTTATTTGTTCAAATAAACAAAGTTTAATGACATCTACTTGTGATTTTGTGAAGTATTTTTTGCTCGAAATACTTTACAGTTGGCGTGGAGATTGTCCTACGTGATTGTAGGAGACTGAAAGGTGCTTTTTTTGATACTGATCGTATTGAGATCATTGACAGTGAACGTAAGTGTATGTAAAGTCACACCTGCTTTTATAGATGGTTCGAAATGAAACCACTGTTGCAGAATTTACTTCTGGTTTGCTTTCAGATAATTCACATTAAATGATAGGTAGTTGCAAACCCTATATCCCAGTGGTTCCAAAGTGAAATCAGGTCCTGAGAACAATTAACTGTTTGGTTTTTGTCAATTTCTTCTTGTATTCGTCACTTACTATGACATTTTCGTGAAAAATTTCAAAGTTAAATATTTTTCGTATTGTTGAGTGTCAAAAGGTCAATGTAACTAAAGTAGTATTTGAGACAATTTGGTAAGGTGACTAGGTGCTCTTGCAACTTACAATTAGTATGCATACCTGGCTGATTAAAGTTCGTCACTCGACAAAGAAGCTATTTTTAATATATCATCCATTCATTCCTCCAAGTACCAGAGTCCGATTAATTTCAGTATTAAACTACATCTTCGTAAAGGGAGGAGTGCAGATGCAGCTTCTCTCACCCGTTTTGGAAATGAATTGATACATGCTTATAATATTTACAGTTACTGGTATCACTGAAAGCACCCTACTTCAGCTAAGCTTCTTAGGACAATGCACGAATACAGTTCGTTCTCAAGAGTCACCGTTTAAGGTACTAAATTGTTTCAAACCATATACGTTTGATGAAGTGAACAGACCATGCCTTATTAATTCCGAGGGTATAGTAACACCCACCTTACTCACCAGATCTGTCCTAGAGTGACATTTATACGTTCACTGGTAGGAAAGCATTTGAGAAGCGATGAAGAGGTAAAAGCAGTGTTGCACGAGTGGCTGTATTCACAGCCATTCACTTCACATTCATCTCACAAGATATCCAGGTACTTCCGAACCGCTAGAATGCTTGCTTTGCATGTCATGGGGGACTACGATAAAAAATGATATATCTGTATTTTTTCTGTATAACCTCATTTATATAATAATAAACGACTGACGTTTTCATTTGAATGACCCTTGTAACTAATGTTAGCTGCTCGATGAAAAAAATCGTTTGAAATTTGTTTTAAGTTGAATAACAGCCCCTTCAGATGGTCCCTTTGTTTTCTTAACAAGGGGAATTTGAGTTAAGTGCTTGCAGCGGGTGACTAGAGTTTTTTAAGATTTATATATTTCTATAATTCGTTCCTTACGTTGCCTGTTAGCAGCGACGTCTTACTAACGCGAGAGTTGGTGCTGCTGGCTAGTTCTTTGCGGTATCAGCTCCGTGATTAATTATCCATCGCCTTTCCTATGTTGTCACCCCGTAATTTCATTTTTCATAGCCCGATGAGATGGCGCATTGGTTACGACACTCGTCTTGCATTCGTGAAGGGTGGGATCCAAATCTTTGCCTCGCCATCCTGTTTAGGTGTTCTGTGATTTGCCTAAATCGATTAAGTCGAATGCCGATATGCTTCATTTGGAAAGGACACTACCGACATTCTTCCCCATTCTTGAACAATCCCAGCCGTGCTCCGATTATAGTGCTAAACCCTGTTCTTTTCTTCATTCCTTGGATTCTGTTTCATACTTTACGGGAGGACGAAGTCCCGACGTTCTTATATAGAACGTTTTCGGTTTTCTTGCTGCGTCAATTCAGAGTAAAAACTTCGACAACAACAGGCATTGTCTTCGTCAGGAGCAACTTACGCTCGTGGCTGCTTTTGTGGTGTCCCTTTTACATGTCATGGCCGGATTCCGATTGATCGATGCACTTAATCATAAGGTATACTACCAAAGATTGTGTCTATATCTGATCTTTTGGCGCCACCAGCTTCACAGGAATATAAAAAGTTTGCCGAATTTCAACTATTTTCTCATTGTCGAGAACTCGCTTTCATGCATCGCTAACATAAAAGCCTGTGTTTCGGCTGAAGCTCTTCTCACGCATTCTGTATTCTGCTACCTCTTTAATATCATAATCCCAGGATATAGAAGCACAGGTACACGATTTTAGTTTCATCAAACTTTATAATGCTGGTTGTTGTTGTTTTGGTCTTCATTCCGAATATTGGCTTGATGAAGATCTCTGCGCTTTTCTGTCGTATGCAGGTCTCTGCTCATGTACTGTAACTGATGTCCGTTTCAACCTGGTTACTGAATTCGACCCTCGGTCTCACACTAAAATCTATGCCCTACACACTTTCCTAGATTACCTAATTGACAAGTCTTTGACGCCTCAGGATGTGTCCTGTCAATCAGTCTCTTCTTTTAGTCAGGTTGTGCCATAAATTTCCTTTTTTCCAAATTAGGTTGAGTACCTCCTAATTAGCTATTTAATCTACCGATCTAATATTAAGTATTCTTCTGTAGCACCAGATTTTAAATGCTTCTAGTCTCTTACTGGCTGAAATGTTTATTGCATGCATTTCACGTCCGCACAAGACTTCATTCCTGACATTTATCTTCAGGTAAAACCTCCTAACACTCAAATCGATACTCAATGTTGACAAAATATCTTCTTCCGAAATGTTTTTCTTGATTTTGCCAGTCTACATTTAATACCCTCTCTGCTTTAGGCATCATCAGTTACTTTGCAGCGCTAATAACAAGAAAAATCTACTAATTTTAGTGTCTGTTTTTATAATTTAATTCCTTCAGCATGGCCTCAATTAAGTCGACTACATTCCGTTATTCTTGTTTTACTGTTGTTGATGTTCATCTTGTACCCTATATTCAAAACG
The DNA here is from genome assembly GCF_023898315.1 of Schistocerca nitens. NCBI lineage: Eukaryota > Metazoa > Arthropoda > Insecta > Orthoptera > Acrididae > Schistocerca > Schistocerca nitens. The sequence goes on from NC_064616.1 coordinate 318,774,534, forward strand.
TTATCCATTTCCTACAAGAGCTCTTAAAAATCCTTTCCTGCGTCTGATATAATTACAATGTCACCAAAAAAACCTCAAACTTCTTATTTTCTCTCCTTGAGTTTTATTTCCCTTTCCAAATCTCCCCTTCGTTTTCTTCACAGCTTTCTCAGTGTACGGATTGAGTAACATCGGCGATAGGCTACAATCCCACCTCGCTCCCTTCTCAATTACTGCTTGCGTTTCTTCGACTCTTAAAACTATAGTTAGGCGTCTGTCCCAGTTGTGGATAATATTTTGCTCCCTGTATTTTATCGAGATCTTCAGAATTTCGCACAGTGTTTTCCAGTGAACGCTGACAAAAGCTTTCTTTAAATCTACAAATGCTGTAAATATAGGATGGCCTTTCTTCAACCTACCTTCTAAGACAAGTCATAGGGTCAGAACTGCATAATATGTTTTTACATTTCTCCGTAAGTCAAATTGATTTTTCCTGATATCGGCCTCTGTCAGTTTTTCATTCGTCTGCAAATAACTTGCGTCAATATTGTGCAATCATGACTTTTAAATAGATTGTTCGGTGTTGGAACAACTGCTTTCTTCCCTGAAGTTTGAGGGTACGTCGGCTGTCTCAAACATCTTGAATACCAGGTGCCATACTTTCATCTTGGTTGGTTCTCCCACGGATCTCTATAATTCTGACTGTATGTCGTCTACTACAACAGTATTGTTTCGACTAAGCTTTTTCAGTGCTCTGTCAAATTATTTTCACAGTATCCTATCTCCCATCCAATCTTCATTTACTTCGTCTTCCGTTTCTACACTATTGCCTGCAAGTTCATTTACTTTTTATAGCTCTTCTTATACATGCCTTCCACTTTTCAGTTTCATCATCTTCGCTTAACAGTGGCTTGCGATCTGAGCTCTTGATATCCACATAGTTGTTTCTTTTTTTTTCTTCAGAGACTTCTTAAATACTCCTATTCGCGGCACCTATCTTTTTCGTAGTGATGTATGCTTCTTCAGCCTTGTATTTCTCCTCTATTCATTCCGGCTTAGCTCTTTGGCACTTTCTGCAATTCCATTCTTTAAACGTCTTTATTCCCTTTGCCTGCTTCATTTGCTGCATTCTTATATTAATTTCTCTTTTCGCTATTTAAATATTACACATGTTACTCAAGAATTTCTATAGGGTTCTGTCGTCTGGCCTATTTTCTATTCTACTGACTTTGGTTATTCATGTCTCAAAACTACCGATTCGTCTTGTATTGCATTTCCTTTATCTGTTACCTACAATCATTGTCTAGTATTCTAGCTGTCAGAAACCTCTGGTTTTTTCACCTTATCGAGTTCCCATCTCTTTAATTTTCTGCATTTCTGCAAACTTCAGTTTTAATCTACAATTCATGATCAACAAATTCTGGTCAGGCTTTACATCTGCCCAAGGATGCAACCTGTGAGCTATGAAAAGACGATCACAGCAACAGCGACGTCAATCAGCTGTTCCTAACGAAGACAATGGAGATGATCGTTGAAAACTCGGGTTTTACTCTGAACTGACGCGCCAATGAAACTGAGAATGTTTTAATGGTACCTTACAGTTGTACTTTTCCATCTGACTTTTTCAGCCGATACATTGTATTCGCGACTGTATACTAAGTTGGATCTGCTGAAACCCCAAGCAAATTGAATTTTCATGTAACAACTTCCACTAATGAAAATCCTAGTTCGTGTGTTGTCTTATGTAAAGTATGTAACGACCGGCATTTGACAATTGCAACTTACTTAGACTTTTATTTCAATAGAACAATAGGGGTGACGCAGTAATAAAACATTGGACTAAAATTCTGGAGGACGACAGTTCAAATCCACATTCAGCCAACGAGATAAAGATCTTTCGCGGTTTCTCTAAATCGCTTAACAAAATGCCGACATGGTTGCTTTGAAAAGTACATGGCTGCTTTTTCCTCCAAGAGCACTGCCAAGAGTAATGCACAGGAAAAGAAGCGCAGTGGCAAGGGAACTCTGTGCGGGGCAGTATGTGGGGCTCGAGTTTTGGGGATCAATATTTCGAGAGCGTGTTTCCGTTGGAGCTTTCGAAGAGTCTACATCACTCGATAGCTGCTGTTTTGAAATGGTAGCTTTTTCAATGTCGGACACTGTCGCCCTGTCGACACTTGGCTTCCTGCGACATCGTAGGTCTTCCCATTCAGGCGGCCTGAGAACTGCGTCGCTGGCCGCGAAGTTACGGTTACCTGCCCAGCTCGGCGTGCAGCCGTGAGGTTCGGGAAACTTTGCTTTTCTTCAGGTTCGTCCAGACATAAACAAGAAACAGTAATCCTATATAACATTTGTCAGTAATATTGCTCTGACAAAACGCCCTGGGAGAATTTTATTCTGTGTGCTACAGTGTGTGCTTCTATAAATTACTAGCCAAGTACCCGGCATTGTCCTGGTACGTATAAATTCCAATCTTTTCTAAATCCATTTCCTCCTTCCTCCTCTTTCTGTCCATATCATCCTTCACCCTCTCACCTCTATGGCCTCCTCCGCCTCTCTCTGTTCACCTCTTCCTCTCCTCTCTAACTGTTCAAGTCCTTCTCTTTTCTCTCTCTGCCCATCTCCTCCCCTCCCCTCTCTCTAGCCACCTCCTCCTATACCTTTTCTCTGTCCTTTACCTCCTCGCCCGCTCTCTGTTCATCCCCTCTTCCCCCCTTCTCCCTCCACGTTGCCACACTCACTCCAATAGGACACTGGTGGTTCTTATCCCTATAGTACAGGGTGATTATAATTAAACTTCCAAAACACTGTAGAAATAACACCACTGCTCATAATGACGTCAAATTGCAACGGAATATTATCGGAGAAGGGGGAAAACGTATGGCAGAAGGAAAAAAAATAGTGTGAAAATTGATCAATAGAAGAGGCTGTATGTGTCACAATACGTAAATGAAAACACCTGTCATGCGCACGACGCATTGAAGTTAGTATAAACAGGCTGGGTACCCAGCTTTTCCTCCTTTCGCGGTTGCCACGTTCGCCATGATTGTCTCAATGGAAGACCGCGCTCACTAGTAAAGCTGCATTACAAGAACTATGATTGTGCACACGTCGCTCTGCAGAAATTCCGGACACTGAAGAGTTTGAAAGAAGGCGTTGGCCCGATGACTGCCATGGCTCTGGAGAAAATGATTCGGAAAATCGAAAAGACGGGTTCTTTTGGTGTGCAACTTGGTAGAGGGAGGAAACGGATTGATTTGACATCAGTGGAAGCAGTGGCCACAGCAATGCAGGAGGAGACGAGTGGTGGTGTGCAAACGTGTAGTGCACGGAGATTTCCCCGAACATTGGACATACCCATGAGCACGGTGCGTAAAATCATACGAAACAATCTTCTTTGTTATCCATTCAGAATTACCCATGTGCACGAGTTTCTTCCTGTTGACCTGCCAGCAAGAGAGCCCTTTGATTGAGAATTTCTTGCTCTCGTGGAAGTGGACAATGATTGGCCATAGAAGATTTTGTGTACAGACGAAGCCCACTTCCATCTGACAGGATATGTCACAAGACAGAATTGTCGACTATGGGAAACGGAAAATCCACACATCACAAGATGTGCACGATGGTGGCGCGAATTGTCGTCCATGAAGACGAATATCTCACCAATATGCTGCCGATATGGTTGCACTATCGGTCAGCTGATGGCATTCACGTCTCGTACAGCCGTTACGGCGCCTTCCATGACCACCAGCGGTGTACGTCGGCCCCTCATAATGCCACCCCAAAACAGCAGGGAACCTCCACCTTGCTACACTCGCTGGACAGTTTGTCTAAGGCGTTCAGCCTGACAGGGTTGCCTCCAAACACGTCCTTCAGGATAACGACATCGCTCGACTAGAGTCGCCAGCATGTTCTCCAGACATGAACCCTATTGAACATGCCCGGGATAGATTGAAACGGCCTGTCTAAGGACGATGTCACCCACCAACCACTCTGAGGGATCTACGCTGAATCGCCGTTGAGGAGTGGGACAATCTGGACCAACAGTGCCTTGATAAACTTATGGATAGAATGCCACGACGAATACAATGCAAGAGGACATGCTACTGGGTATTAGGGGTACCGGTGTGCACAACAGTCCTGACCACCACCTCTGAAGGTCTCGCTGTATGGTGGTACAACATGCAATGTGTGGTTTTCATGAGCAATAAAAAGGGTGGAAATGATGTTTATGGTGATCACTATTCCAATTTTCTGCGCATGTTCCGGAACTCTCGGAACGGAGGTGATGCAAAACTTTTTTTGATATGTGTACCTGGGAGTGTGTGTACGAAGTGAAGTGATTTAAAATGGAACGATAACATAAAAGTAATCGCAAGTAAGGCAGATGCCAGACTGAGATTCACTGGAAAAGTCCTCAGAAAGTACAACTCAACTACGAGGGGTAGCTTACAAAACCTTTGTTCGACCGATACTTTAATACCGCTCATCAGTCTAGGACTCGTGTCGGATGTGTTTGTTAGAGGAATTAGTGAAAACTCAAAGAAGAGCGGTACGTTTCGTCACAGATTCATTTAATAAGGGCGAAAGCGTCGCGGGGATGCTCATTAAACTGCAGTGGCAGGCGCTACAAGAGAGGTGTTACATATCACTACGCGTTTTACTGTTAAAATTTCGAGATCTCACGTTCCTGGAATAGTTATCCGATATACACTACTGGCCATTAAAATTGCTACACCACGAAGATGACGTGCTACAGACGCGAAATTTAAACGACAGGAAGAAGATGCTGTGATATGCAAATGATTAGCTTTTCAGAGCATTCACACAAGGTTGGCGCCGGTGGCGACATCTACAACGTCCTGATATGAGGAAAGTTTCCAACCGATTTCTCATACACAAACAGCAGTTGACCGGCGTTGTCGGGTGAAACGTTGTTGTGATGCCTCGTGTAAGGAGGAGAAATGCGTACCATTACGTTTCCGACTTTGATAAAGGTCAGATTGTAGCCTATCGCGACTGCGGTTTATTGTATCGCGACAATGCTGCTCGCGTTGGTCGAGATCCAATGACTGTTAGCAGAATATGGAATCGGTGGGTTCAGGAGGGTAATACGGAACGCCGTGCTGGATCCCAACGGCCTCGTGTCACTAGCAGTCGAGATGACAGGCATCTTATCCGCATGGCTGTAACGGATCGTGCAGCCACGTCTCGATCGCTGAGTCAACAAATGGGGACGTTTGCAAGACAACAACCATCTGCACGAACAGTTCGACGACGTTTGCAGCAGCATGGACTATCAGCTGGGAGATCATGGCTGCGGTTACCCTTGACACTGCATCACAGACAGGAGAGCCTGCGATGGTGTACTCAACGACGAACCTGGGTGCACGAATGGCAAAAAGTCATTTTTTCGGATGAATCCAGTTTCTGTTTACAGCATCATGATGGTCGCATCCATGTTTGGCGAATTCGCGGTGAACGCACATTGGAAGCGTGTATTCATCATCGCCATAGTAGCGTATCACCCGGGGTGATGGTATGGGGTGCCATTGGTTACACGTCTCGGTCACCTCTTGTTCGCATTGACGGCACTTTGAACAGTGGACATTACATTTCAGATTTGTTACGACCCGTAGCTCTGCCCTTCATTCGATCCCTGCGAAACCCGACATTTCAGCAGGATAATGCACGACCGCATGTTGCAGGTCCTGTACGGGCCTTTCTCGATACAGAAAATGTTCGTTCGACTGCTGCCCTGGCCAGCACATTATCCAGATGTCTCACCAATTGAAAACGTCTGGTCAATGGTGGCCGAGCAACTGGCTCGTCGCAATCCGCCAGTCACTACTCTTGATGAACTGTGGCATCGTGTTGAAGCTGCATCGGCAGCTGTACCTGTAGACGCCATCCAAGCTCTGTTTGACTCAATGCCCAGGTGTATCAAGGCCGTTATTACGGCCAGAGGTGGTTGTTCTGTGTACTGATTTCTCAGGATCTATGCACCCAAATTGCTTGAAAATGTGACCACATGTCACTTCTAGTATAATATATTTGTTCAATGAATACCCGATTATCATCTGCATTTCTTCTTGGTGTAGCAACTTTAATGGCCAGTAGTGTATATCCTTCCTCTTACGTGTCTCTTCCGGAAAAGACCTAGAAAATAAAATTAGAGAGATCTGAGCTCACACAAAGGCATACCAACAGTTCTACTTCCCGCGGATCATTCACGAGCGGAACAGTAGGAGGGGCACCACAAAAATTTATAAACCCCACCAACACAACACATTAACGCACCTAATACGGTGTAGAAAAGCCGTTGGCGTTCGGAACAGTTTCCAGTCCTCACGGAATCGATATATACAGGAAATACAGGTCACGTATGGTTTTCAAGAGAGTCTTATACCATTCTTCCTGCAAAATAGTAGCAAGTTCAGATAACGATGATGGAAATGGACAGAGATTACGCGCCTTTTTCTCCAAAGTATACTAAAAGGCTGAATAATACTGAGATCTGATGACTATGGTGGCCCGTGGAGATGCGTCACTGCATCCTCGTGCTCACAAAACTAGTCCCAGTCGATGCAAGCTGTGTCATAAGGGACCCTGCCGTCTTGAAACACAGCATGATCGTTGCGGAACGAGTATTGTACCATACGATAGAGCTGATCAGCCAAAATGGTCACAAAATCCTTGGTCGTGATGTGACCTTGCCGAGTAACTAAGGTGTCCATAGAATACCACGATATCGCTGCCCAGTTCATCACCGAACGCCTGTCATGTTTGGCTGTTAGGACGTAAACCCAGCCAGAAGCTGTAAACAGTGTGCACCAAGGCTCATCCGACCATATGACGTTCTTCCATTGGTCCCCAGTCCAGGTTTTGTGGCTTCAACATCACGTTTTCCTGTTACAGACATATTCATCACTGATGCGTGGTTTTGGAATACCAGTTCGCCCTGTAATTTCCTGCTTTTGGAGATCCGTTCATGTAACTTGGGTGCTGAGAGTGTTCGCGAGCGCGCTGTTCAGTTCAGCAGTGACAGATGCAGCTGTCGTCCTCTTATTTTTCGTCACAATCCTCTTCAATGATCGTCCGTCGCGTTCACTCAACACGGGGTCAGGGATTTTCTCTGCCTCGTGATGACTGGGTGTTGTGTGCTGTCCTTAGGTTAGTTAGTTTTAAGTAGTTCTAAGTGCTAGGGGACTGATGACCATAGATGTTAAGTCCCATAGTGCTCAGAGCCATTTGAACATTTCACTCAACACACAATTTCGTTCCCTCTCTGGCTTAGCGGATGATGTTCTTTTCCGCTTTCCGTGTATGCAGTGTAAATCTTGGATACTGTTTCTCTTGAAACACCAAACATTTCGACTTCGTGACCACAAGTTGCAAAGTCTTTTTCGCCTACGCTGCAGAAGTTTCGCTAAGAAGCCCTTACATGTCGAACAGCAAAAGTCCTCCCAACGTCCACTGATTAGAAAATGTGTGGAAGAGAAAAAGAAGTTTCCGTGAAAATGGAGGAGGAAACCTGCACTGTCTGAAGAAGTCGGGAGACATCATGGCAATTGGGAAAATGATGCTCAATACAATCCAGTCTCTCCCATCCGATATCCGTATTTTGGGGCTCTGTAGAAATCCATTCATAGCAGTAAATTCCTTTCTGTATGGCCTATGCAGAATGTTCAGCGCAAGACAGTATAGTGAACAGAAAGCAAGCAATTCGCGGTTGCTTTGGAAGCCCTTTTGCGTTATCGTACGCTATTATTATTACCATGTCAGAAAAAACATATCGAACAGCAAAAGTCCTCCCAACGTCCACTGATTAGAAAATGTGTGGAAGAGAAAAAGAAGTTTCTGTGAAAATGGAGGAGGGAACCTACACTTGTCTGAAGAAATCATGTAACATTATGGCTATTGGGCAAATGATGCTCAATACAGTCCAGTCTCTCCCGTCCAATATCCATATTTTGGAGCCCTGTAGAAATCCTTTCATAGCCGTAAATTTCTTTCGGAAGAAGAGATGTACGCCTGGGTACAATTATGGTTCCGTAGGAAACCGCAAACATTTTTCCATGGAGTCACTGACCATCTGGTCTCACAGTGGGATAAATGTGTTAACAGTTACGGCATAATCTTTGTTGTGCAACTCCGCCTAATCCATTGGTGAATATCGTCGAGCATTGCTACAAGGGTTCTTAATGCTTTACATTATTTTATAATCAGCGTTAGCAACACAGTAGTCTTTCGTAATTTTATGTCGCTTTATAGCAATGAAACGAAATGCAGTGTACATCTGTGACTTCACTTCTCTTCCCAGCGACCCCTCTCACAGGATACTTCGAAGACAACTAATGTAATGCAATGTAACTATCCAAAAAACTGAGAAACGTGCTACCAACTAACCATACCTCACGTATGCCACTACAAAATGTAAGCAAAGAAAAAGCGATTATCATCTTTCGTTGAAGAAGGCTAGCGTATACGTCTCCGTATGTGGCCACGCATTGTTCGGTTGAAATTCGGATCGTGGTGTTTGGCGAATAAGGGTAGTGTCACTGTGAGGAGCTCTAAAATTTCTGTCATTTTGGGATTGCCGTTGTGCTTGACATTGATAAGTAAGAACCACGATCTGCTGTTGCATTCAGTGGTGCAAACAATGTTGCTGTGTCATTCAAAAATGGCTGCCAAGCTTGAGTCATCACGTATCGTCTAACAAGATAGTTGCTATTATAGTCGGAGAAATTCAAATTCGCGTGACTATTGAAATCCCCGCCTTTTTAGTTTCTATTGTAGTGGTGTTTGCGTAGCATAATTCGTTGAAAACAAGACAAATTACATCCCAAGTGCTGGTAAAAGTATACTGATAGTGATAATCGTAGCATCACCAAGTCGGCTATAGAGTACATGAACAAATCTACTCAGTATCAACATCTAATTCGTTAACAATTCCGTAGCAGTAGTCGCAGCAGGTACTGTTTCCTGGTATCATCAACTAAAGTAAGTGTCTCGAATTTATGTTTCTTTTTCCTTTATTGTTCTTTTATTCTGTCACATCTCTCCTGGCAGTGATGCAGCATATCACTCTTCGGTAACAAGATATACTGTGTTAGCTGGCCGTAGTGGCCCTGCGGTTCTAGGCGCTACAGTCTGGAACCGTCCGACCGCTACGGTCGCAGGTTCGAATCCCGCCTAGGGCATGGATGTGTGTGATGTCCTTAGGTTAGTTAGGTTTAAGTAGTTCTAAGTTCTAGGGGACTTATGACCTCAGAAGTTAAGTCCCATAGTGCTCAGAGCCATTTGAACCATTTTTGAACTTCACTGCAATAATGCGGGAAGAGGTGGGGACAATATGGGAGAAGAGTGGTTGAGTGGTTCTGAAGGTGTAAGATAACGGATGTCAGTGGAGCAGGTGGGTTGTATATTTGGAGACGGATATACTGGGAGTGCGAGTTGTAGGGAAACATGGAATTTGGGATAAATGTAACTAGGATGGAGGCCATACCATGATAATGAGGAGGAAAGAGTAGGAGAGACTAGCAAGGGAAGGGAGAGTGGAGGAGGATAGGGACTGGATTGGATCGAGTAAGAATGGTAAATGCCTGGGCGTATTTAATTGTTTTTTCAAGTAGAAGAGATGAAGAATATCTTGGTGTAGGGACGGTGAGAGGTGTTTGTAAGGCTTGCAGCATACAGGGACTGGAAATTAGAGGGAAACAATGGACTTGATGGAGCCTAATTTCATGCAAAATGGTGAAAGAAGGATTTTAAGATTTGTAAGAGGCGGAGGGGAAAGTAATAAACGGTGGTGGATTCGTATAGGGTAGAGTAAGCAGATGTGCAAAGCAGGGTGGAATGCATTGCGCTCAAGGATTTTAGATAGATATAGAACTTTGGTGGAGCACAGGATAAAACGGCTCAAAACTTTGCACATGTGGAGAATTGTGGAGGAACTGTAGTGTATGCGGGGGATGGCCCCTTGCGCAGTTAGTTATTTACATGTTCCACAGTCCATTTTAACAAGTGTTTAATCAAAATGATGTGGAACGAATCAGTTTACAGGATATGTATACATGATTAATGTTAATATTAATAAACACATCCTGTTCATATCCATACAACTACACATGCAAACACTTTCGTTTTTTACTGGTTATCAGTGTTAAAGTAGAAATTTTTCAAAGGAAAAGAAGAAGTTATCCAGGGGAAATGATTTTAAGGTAGATTTAAAGCTTGCTTCACTACATGTCAGACATTATATGTTATTGGACAAATGATCAGGTATTGCTGAATACCTGCATAATGGTTACCAGCAATTAAGTAGAAATTTTACAAGGGAATAGAAGGAGTTATCAAGCAGAAATTATTTTAAATTTGATTTCAAGCTTGCTTCACTACCTGTCAGACATTTTACGTTATTGGGGAAATGATCAAAAATTTTTATTGCTGCATATTGAACAGACAGCGATGGGAAGGCCAGAATGACTGGTCACATATGAGCTGATTTGGTTTCCAAATGGTGAGAACTGCTCTCAGAATCTTATAGGTTTTATATGATAGAAAGAGGGCGTTCTTGATTATTTGCAAAGAAAAGTAACTCGTAATACTTGTAAAATAACAAATGTGACACAGTAATGAACATAGTACAGTCAACTTTTTATTGGTTCATATAATTCATACTTCCCTTTTCCCCCCTTCATTCTAAGTCTCCACCTTGCTGAGCTCTGTTCTGAAATTTCGTCTCAAATTTTGTAGTAAAATTTTTATTACACTCCTGGTCCACACCTGGAATATCATCTAGGAAAGTTTCAACCATCTCTTCGTACACACTATTTTCTAATTATTGTTTGTGTAATGTTTTTGGATCATTTTTCATCAACAAGACCTTCTGCGGTACAATTTTATAAGCTTTTGATGTGATCAGTGGTCCACTCCTTCGCCATACCAGAAGATACCGAGAACTTGCTGTCATATGAAAACCACAGGAAAACTCATGGACTTCCTGAAAGAGACCTGGCGCGTTACTACAGAAATCCTCCCGTGTCCGCCCAGCTGATGAGACTGGATCGCCTGTTCAGAGAACAGCAGCCGACGACCGCCAGGTTGTGTCTCCATTAACGCACAGGCGGGGAGTGAAGGTGTTCGAGTCAGCTGGGAATATCTGTGACCCGTCCGTAGCACCCGCTCGTGTGTGACCACCTAACGTAGCCTATGCAGAATGTTCAGCGCAAGACACTAAAGTGATCAGAAAGTAAGCAATTCGCGAGTGCTTTGCTTTTCTTGATAGCCCTTTTGCGTTATCGTACGCTATTATTATTATTATTCTTTACTTTCTCAGACGTTAAGTCTGGTTAAAAATGAAAAATGACGCGGACCTTGATCAGGCGTCACTTCCTTTTAACTGTATGGTATGTGTTATATTGCATTTAGGAACTTTCGGGTAATTGAACATGTATCAATAATTACTGATTTCTGTAGTTGTATATATACGTTTGGATGTAGCTCTATTGCATTGATGTACTGGTGGATATTGTGTGGTATGACTCCTGTAGTTGATAGTATAATTGGTATGATGTCAACTTTATCCTGATGCCACACGTCTTTGACTTCCTCAGCCAGTTGGATGTATTTTTCAATTTTTTCTCCTGTTTTCTTTTGTATATTTGTTGTATTGGGTATGGATATTTCGATTAGTTGTGTTAATTTCTTCTTTTTATTCATGAGTATGATGTCAGGTTTGTTATGTGGCGTTGTTTTATCTGTTATAATGGTTCTGTTCCAGTATAATTTGTATTCATCATTCTCCAGTACATTTTGTGGTGCATACTTGTATGTAGGAACTTGTTGTTTTAAAAGTTTATGTTGTAAGGCAAGCTGTTGATGTATTATTTTTGCGACATTGTCATGTCTTCTGGGGTATTCTGTATTTGCTAGTATTGTACATCCGCTTGTGATGTGATCTACTGTTTCTATTTGTTGTTTACAAAGTCTGCATTTATCTGTTGTGGCATTGGGATCTTTAATAATATGCTTGCTGTAATACCTGGTGTTTATTGTTTGATCCTGTATTGCAATCATGAATCCTTCTGTCTCACTGTATATATTGCCTTTTCTTAGCCATGTGTTGGATGCGTCTTGATCGATGTGTGGCTGTGTTAGATGATACGGGTGCTTGCCATGAAGTGTTTTCTTTTTCCAATTTACTTTCTTCGTATCTGTTGATGTTATGTGGTCTAACGGGTTGTAGAGGTGGTTATGAAATTGTAGTGGTGTAGCCGATGTATTTATATGAGTGATTGCTTTGTGTATTTTGCTAGTTTCTGCTCGTTCTATAAAGAATTTTCTTAAATTGTCTACCTGTCCATAATGTAGGTTTTTTATATCGATAAATCCCCTTCCTCCTTCCTTTCTGCTTAATGTGAATCTTTCTGTTGCTGAATGTATGTGATGTATTCTATATTTATGGCATTGTGATCGTGTAAGTGTATTGAGTGCTTCTAGGTCTGTGTTACTCCATTTCACTACTCCAAATGAGTAGGTCAATATTGGTATGGCATAAGTATTTATAGCTTTGGTCTTGTTTCTTGCTGTCAATTCTGTTTTCAGTATTTTTGTTAGTCTTTGTCTATATTTTTCTTTTAGTTCTTCTTTAATATTTGTATTATCTATTCCTATTTTTTGTCTGTATCCTAGATATTTATAGGCATCCGTTTTTTCCATCGCTTCTATGCAGTCGCTGTGGTTATCCAATATGTAATCTTCTTGTTTAGTGTGTTTTCCCTTGACTATGCTATTTTTCTTACATTTGTCTGTTCCAAAAGCCATACTTATATCATTGCTGAATACTTCTGTTATCTTTAGTAATTGGTTGAGTTGTTGATTTGTTGCTGCCAGTAGTTTTAGATCATCCATGTATAGCAAATGTGTGATTTTGTGTGGGTATGTTCCAGTAATATTGTATCCATAATTTGTATTATTTAGCATGTTGGATAGTGGGTTCAGAGCAAGGCAGAACCAGAAAGGACTTAATGAGTCTCCTTGGTATATTCCACGCTTAATCTGTATTGGCTGTGATGTGATATTATCTGAATTTGTTTGGATATTAAGTGTGGTTTTCCAGTTTTTCATTACTATGTTTAGGAACTGTATCAATTTAGGATCTACTTTGTATATTTCCAATATTTGTAGTAACCATGAGTGGGGTACACTATCAAAAGCTTTTTGGTAATCAATGTATGCGTAGTGTATAGACCTTTGTTTAGTTTTAGCTTGATATGTCACCTCTGCATCTATTATCAGTTGCTCTTTACATCCTCGCGCTCCTTTGCAGCAGCCTTTTTGTTCTTCATTTATAATTTTGTTCTGTGTTGTATGTGTCATTAATTTCTGTGTAATGACTGAAGTTAATATTTTGTAGATTGTTGGTAGGCATGTTATGGGGCGATATTTAGCTGGGTTTGCTGTGTCTGCTTGATCTTTAGGTTTCAGGTAAGTTATTCCATGTGTAAGTGTATCAGGGAATATGTATGGGTCTGCAATGTAACTGTTAAATAATTTAGTTAGATGTGAATGTGTTGAGGTGAACTTCTTTAGCCAGAAATTTGCTATTTTATCATTTCCAGGGGCTTTCCAATTGTGCGTAGAATTAATTGCTCGGGTGACTTCATGTTGCAAAATTATCACGTCAGGCATTTGTGGTATCATCTTGTATGTATCTGTTTCTGCTTGTATCCACCGTGCATGCCTGTTATGTTGTACCGGGTTTGACCATATGCTGCTCCAGAAGTGTTCCATGTCTCTTATGTTTGGTGGATTGTCTATTTTTATGTGTGTGTTATCTATTGTTTGGTAAAATTTCTTTTGGTTTGTGTTGAATGTTTGGTTTTGTTTCCTTCTATTTTCACTTTTTTTGTATCTTCTAAGTCGTTTCGCCAAAGCTTGTAATTTTTGCTTCTTTTCATCTAATTGCTCTATTGCTTCTTGTTGTGAGATTTTACCTAACCTTTTTCGTTTTTTGTCTGATATTTCATTTCTTATAAATTGTGTTAACTGTCCGATGTCTTTTCTCAGTTTTTCTATTCTGATCTGTAGCCTGTGTTGCCATGCTGGTTTTGTGGGTTTCTTCTGTGTGTTGGTTGGTTCTGATATCTGCCTAGTGTGTATATTTAGTGTAGTGAGTGCTCCTACATAAACCAGTAGTTGTAACTCTTCCATAGTTGTGTATTCATTTATTTTGTTGTGTATGATTGTGTTGATAGTTTTTATTGTTGTTTCGACTTGTGGGCTATTTGGTGGTCTATGCAAGAATGGTCTAATGTCTGTATTTGTGTCTTTGTATTCTATATATGTCAACTGAAATTTTTCTTCTATATCTAACATGTGTGTCACTTCGTGTTCTATTTGTGCTTGTGCTGGTGGCTGTCTTAAAATTTCATTTTCCTCTGATTGTTTAATTGATGCGTGTTGTTCTTTGTTTGTTTGCTCTGGGATGTTTGAGTCCATTACTGTATTTTCTTCTTCTTCTAATTGCACATTATTTTGTTCCAGTATTTGTTGTACTTGTTGTTTGATGTTTTCTAATTCTGACTGGGGTATCCTGTTATTTTTTATTATTACACGAATCTGATCAGCTAGACGTTGTTCTGTTAAAAATTTTAATTCTGGGTATCTGGTAATAAATGTTGTGTATACTTGTGATCTGTATCCAGTTGTGTTGGTTCCTAGGTTTGTTGCTTGGTAATAACAGAACATGAGGTGTCGATTAACTTCATCTGACCATCTCATCCTCTGTCTTTGTTTTCCTTCTAGGGTGGTTGCAGGAAGCATATCCTGCAAAACACCTCTATTTCGATTTAAATCATTTTCCAGTTGGCTAGCAGTGTCATTACCATTGTGGGCGGGCATAGGGTTCAAGCGCCGTCCCCGACCATGACGGCGCTTGTCCGAGGCTTCTTTAGTTCTGTCCTGAACCAAGTAATCACACTAAAAGGGGGGTTAGCCCTATTAGTGGTTTGTTCTTTTCGTCGCCTTTTACGACTGGCAGAACATACCGGAGGCCTATTCTTTTCCCGGGCCTCCACGGGAATTATTATTATTATTATTATTATTATTATTATTAATATGTCAGAAAAAACATGTCGAACAGCAAAAGTCCTCCCAACGTCCAAGGATTAGAAAATGTGTGGAAGAGGAAAAGAAGTTTCCCTGAAACCTACAGTTCTCTGAAGAAAACAGGAGATAGCATGGTACGACAAAACTTTACACAAGTTGTAGATAACCAAAGTCAATGGATGTGCTGCGGTGCTTTCACCAGTTCCCGACAAATCACCAAAGTTATGCCCCGTCTGACGTGGTTGACACTTGGATGGTTGACGATCCAGGCCGCCATGCAGAGTTGACCTACTGCGGTACACCCAGCCTCGTGATGCCAATTGAGGAGCTACTTGAACAAGTAGTAGCGACTCCATGTCACGAAAACTGGCAGCGGTCGGGAGAGCGGTGTGCTGACACCACGACCCTCCATTTCAGCATCCGATGACGCCATGTGGCTGAAGATGACGCTGCGGTCGGTCGGTACCGTTGGGCTTTCGGAAGCCTGTTTCGGGTGGACTTGTAGACCTGTACCAGCAACATTAGTTCTTCTGGAGAAGTTTGGAAGAAAGTTTGTGTTGTGTACATAGTTCCGCGTAGTCAACGCGTACACAACTTTCCCACTAGAGCGCGCCCCGCTAAGCACACCAGCGCAGGCGCAGCACTCGTCCGTCTCCGCACTACGAGATGGCGCTCTTAGAGACGGACCAAATTCTGCTTCCGCCGATCCGCGTATTAATATGTAACGCATCCAATGAGATTGCTGCTAACGTAGAACCTTTTCTCCTCGCGGATCACACTCGCGCAGTGATACCTGAACGCTCGAGGTATTATAACGAGTGTACAGACCTCCGATTAGTCAGTTTGCATTAGTCTGCATTTGTCTGTAGTCAAGTTTCAGTCTGCGCCTAATACGATTACCATATTCATGTACATAGCCATGAAGAGAAATGTGTAGACACTTTGTCAAGTATCAGAGATATGTGAGAATAAGATTAACGTACCATGACCAAAGGAACTTCAGATTGTCAATTGTAAGTAGCATCCAGAATCAAGTTAAGTAAGGTTTATGATTGTTATTATTTTAATAAATGTGTGTGAAAATTAATCAAGTTCTGTTTAAAGTTGGTCACCGTCAATCTGCTACTCTAAGCGTGCAAGTGGCATTTCTATCGTCTGACCTAACGACAGAAGATAAACACGCCACGATAAGACCACGAGACATATTGCTGACACTCGCCTACTTCGTTAGAGCGACAAGTCAAATAATCTGATGGTGTGTGTACCGAAGGTCTTACAGTACGCACACCACAGTGTGCATGAGATCTGCTGCCGTTCAGCACAGTTACAGAAGAACGCTTTCAAGAACTTGCCCAAACACTGCTAGAAATTGAAGCACAATGCTCTACTGCTAGTGCAAGAGACGAAGAGACGTACTTCCTCAACCATCAACAATATCACGTAGCGTAAAAAAAGAAAAAAAGAGGTAGACGAATACCGTATGGCTATGGCCCCCAAGTGTTGCAGGGTATGGAGGATTGCATGTGGACAGACGAGCACACTAAAACGAATTGTTTGGCTCTTACTACACATTCAGTCTCGCGAGAGTTTGTGGAAAAATCGGGTCCTCTTTGTTATAGGGCTCCCGTCAGATGTATAGAAAAGTGCTACAAACATATGGGAGGAAGGTTACGCTCGCTACTGATGAGGAGGCAAATGTGAAAAAAGGCACTTTAGAACTATTGTCGCCTTCAGTGAGACATCCACAACCCTTAGAACTACTCTACGCCACGCCCTTTAGGATAAATATTGCGAAAATATCTTCCTAATATTTACGCACCGTTGGAAGCTACGAAAACTGTCGTAACTTATTTATAAAGGAGTGGCCATGTGAAACACTCGCGGTTGCAGTTTACCGTAGAGCACCATATTGATATTTTCTGGAATACTTCGTGTGTCATGCTACAATCCGTGTTTATGTAGCATGAGAAAATTGTCAGTTCGGCAGAATGCATTTGCCTGAAATCTGGCATTACCGGGCAGATGACAAATTAACTCAGTTTCCCGAAGTATAACAAGAGCCTACCAAGGTTTTGGAAGCTGACAGTGGCCATACACTGTAATTTCTTTTGCCAAGAGAGTACCAGCTACAGGAACATAGAGCTGAGAATGTGGGGCGGCCAGTGAGGTAAGCACTCCAATCTCAGAAAAACAATGCAATTATAAACAACAAATAAAATAAAATTTTTGTTTAGATATTTTAAACAACCATAACTGGATAAGAAATCGTATTTGAAGACAACGGTGTGCCTTAATACTGTTAATCATTTGCAGGAAATAGTACTACTGCAAGCACGCGCTCGGAAATGGAAATAAAGCCCATGCATTTGCATGCATTTGTTTTAGTTCCACAGGAACGTCATCTGAAGTAACTCACGATAATTGAAAGGATGTTTATGCCGCTGCGCCCTCCAAATGTGCTGTACTTCAAGGTAAAGGCGTTGTTTTGTAGGTTTCTTAAGTAAATATTTTATTTGTACTGACGTCCTCCCAGATTGATCGGATAATAGTGAAAATACATAAATTGATGTGAATAATGTACCGGATTTGTTAGCAACTACACGATAAAATATATTTATCCTACATGCAGGCATGTTCTTATTTACTTTAAGCAAGAAAGTATTCAATAAATTTTGTATGTCCTTCTTGTGTGCAGTTTGTGTCCCTTCATTACCTTCGCTTTTAATTTTAACAAATATTTTTGCCCCCAACAGATAATTTAGTGGCTGCATGTAAATATTTTTGCAAATACCTAAGAGCAGTGGTTCCTAAAATATTTAGATCTGTGACCCTCCTTGCCAAAAATATGTGCGGACCCCTGCGTTCCAGAAAACCTATTTGCTGTGAAACGCAAGTAACTGTATTCCAAGGAAATGGTCTGATAGTCCTAATACTTTTATATGGTTTACATTTATGTTGTGCCACATCAAAGGGACTGATTAATGCTTTTGCACAGTGGGTCGATCTACCATGCAGTATTATTTTCTGTTAACCTACTAGTTTTAATTTTGGAATTAACTGTCTCAGCCCTTTTTATGGAATTCAGTGAGAAGGACATACCTGCTTCGCATGGAAACATAAGGCCACCCTAATTTATTTTCAGCGAGAAGTTTGTTTGTCTGTTTATTTTTCGTACTTCATGAGAATTTCAAAATTATTTTCTCTTCCAAGAGACTGAAAATCCAGTTGTTATTACTAGGTAGAGCGGGGAAACAGTCTTTGAAATTTTTCAAGTCCTTTGTAATGTATTTTAATTATGTTCTTAACATTTTCATCCGAAAAAAGATGAATTATTGCTAGTCAGTCACGAAGAGTATCAAAGCATTCAATTTAATTTGAGTATAAACAGATTGCCCAAACTGTAAGGTTTCTAATGAACGATTAGATACGGTCTTGCGCAGTAAAAGGGTTTTTATTTAATCGTTGAAGTAATATATTTAAAATGTTAATTTTTAAGAAAGTGTGTGCTAATTAAGCGATAGTCTGAAGCCAGACTTTGCCTTGGGAAAGGTATAACAGGCAAGAAAAAGGTATACTTTATACAACATGAAAACAGCTCTGTCGTAAGATAATAAACCAACTTCTGTGTGTGTGTCGATTGAAAACTTTAAAATACTTGAAATTTCCTCATACAGTACTGCAAAAACTCGATAATTAGTTGCTCGACTTTTAACAAAATTAATTATATCACGACATCGTAAAGTAGAGCGTTTTTTCACATGCACGCAACAATACGTTGATTTAAGTATTACAAGAAACGGAGAAAATTTAACGAATCATCCTCTTCCTGATGTTACAGCTGTCAGTTATTTTAATATAAGACTAGAGGTGAAATACAGCATCGATAAATACTGTGCGAAGTAAATAACTGCTTGCAAATGGGCCACGGAGATTTAGTTTTGCACCCGCAACAGTGTAGTGACTGGCAGGTGCGCGACTTGACGAACAGCCGAGCGCCCGGGCTCTGGCCGAGCGGCGCACGGCGCGGCTGACCCGGTGCGACGGCGCAGCCCCACCAGCTGACCAGGCAGCGCGTGTCGAGGCTCACCCGGCAATCATGGCTCAGCTCCCTGGCGGGCCGAGCAAGCTCGATGCACGACCCTGTCATATACACTGAACCGCCAAAGAAACTGGTATAGGCATGAGTATTCAAATGCCGGCCGGTGTGGCCGAGCGGTTCTAGGCGCTTTAGTCTGAAACCGCTACGGTCGCAGGTTCGAATCCTGCCTCGAGCATGGATGTGTGTGATGTTCTTAGGTTAGTTAGGTTTAAGTAGTTCTAAGTTCTAGGGGACTGTTGACCGCAGATGTTAAGTCCCATGGTGCTCAAAGCCATTTGAACCATTTGAGTTATCAAATACAGAGATATTTAAACAGGCAGAATACGGCGCTGCGGTCGGCAACGCCTGTACAAGGTGCAGAAAAACTGTGGCACGAAATTTTAACCCTAGATAGCTGATGCCAATAGGAACCAAAATTACTGATGTTGTGTAGATCGACAGCGCACCATGTTTAAACTACGGAAACTTGGCGCCACGCGCTACGATTGACCGTGGGATTGCCGTGTTCCCATTCGTCGGTTGACAGGCAGCGTTATGGTTGTCTGGCAGCAAAGCATTCGCAGTCATGCGTTGTCCAGAGCACCAGGCAATAGTGCAATCCCGCGGCCAGTCGGAATGCGTGGCGCCAGGTCTCCGTGGTTCAAAAATTGTGCGTTGTCGACCTACACAATATTAGTAATTTTGGTTCCTACTGGCATCAGCTATCCAGGTTTAAAATTTCGTGACACAATTTTTATTCACCCTGTATAAGACAACAATTGTCTGGCGTAGTTGTTAGATCGATTACTGCTGCTACAATGGCAGGTTATGAAGATTTAAGTGGGTTTGAACGTGGTGTTACAGTCGGTGCAAGAGCGATGGGACACAGCACCTCTGAGGTAGCGCTGAAGTGGAGATTTTACCGCGCGACCATTTTATGAATGTACCGTGAATGTGGATAAGGTAAAACATTAGATCTCCGACACCGACGCTGCCGGAAAAAGATCCTGCAAGAACGGGACCAACGACGACTGAAGAGAACTGTTCAGTGTGACAGAGGTGCAACCCATCTGCATATTGCTGCAGATTTCAATTTGCCATCAATAAGTGTCAGCGTGCGAACTATTAAACGAAAAATAATCGATATGGGCTTTCAGAGCCGAAGGTCCACTCGTGTACCCTTGCTGACTGCACAACACAAAGCTTTACACCTCAACTGGGCCCGTCAACACCGACACTGGACTGTTGATGACTGGAAACATGTTGCCTGGTAAGACTAGTCTCGTTTCAAATTGTATCGAGCGGATGGACGTGTACTGGTATGGAGACACCCTCATGAATCCAGTCGAGTACGCTTTCTGGGATAAGTGTTCTTCTCCATTTCAGAGGTGATACTACTTCAGAAATTGTTCTATAACCAGCTACGTGGAACATTCCTCGTTTCATGTCCACCCACGGCTACGCTGTGCCTCATGCTAAGATTTTGCACCAAGTTATCTCAGAAAACATTCTTGTTGTCGTTGTTGTGCCTTCAGTCCGAAGACTGCCCTGCTGGTGCTCTCTACACTAGTTCATTACATGCAGTTCCCTTTATCTCCGAATATCTACTGCAAACTAAATCCATTTCAGTCCGCTTACGGTCTTCTAGTCTTGGTATTCCTCTAAATTTTCACCCCTACCACCCACACACTTTCTTTGATAAATTAATTATTATTTGGTGCCTCAGGATGTGTCTTTCAAATCTCTTACTCCGCATTCTCAGTATTTGCTGTAAAGCTTTTTTTCTCGTCGACTAGAATCATTATTTTTTTATGCACGAATAAAGTAAGGTTGAGGTGGTTATAAAATCGGATCAAATTTGTAGAAAACTTGGCAGTATGGACCCACTTATCAGCATGACATTGCAATCTCTCTGGCTTGGATGCATTGACTGATTCGATTGAAAAGGGCGTCACAAAGTCGTCGCATCCTCTCCTGGGACAATGTGGTGCACACAGGTTGTAATTGGTCTTTGATACCCTGGATATTGGCACTGGGACGGAGTTTGCGTCCGAGCTGGTCCGATACATCTATCGGCAACATCTCGAAATAATGCATATAGACACGTGTCATGTGTGGACAAGCATCGCCCTGCTAAAAAGTGGTACCGCGATACTGCCGTATGGGAAGTAACACATGATGTTATGAGAATGCCCCTGACGTACGATTGTGCCGTTAGATTTCCCACAATTTCTACCAGTCGCGACCTGAACACCTCATGGCTCCCCACTACGTGGTGTCTGGAGTAACGCCTCTGTGCATCTCCAAAAGACTGGAGGAATGGGACCTCTCCTAAGTCGTCGCCGTGCTCACCGAATATGGTCATCCAGCGTATGCAGAACCGCAATTCATCGCTGAACACAATGCGACGCAGTTTTTTAGCAGTCCATGCTTTCTGGCCGTGGCACTACTCCAATGTAGCCGTTTGTTTTGTGATGTTTGTGGCAGCCTACGCATAGGACGGTAATTACCTAGGTCGGCTGCTGCTAGTTTCCGACCAATAGTGTGGCATAACACAAAATGTAGCAGGCACTGAATTACGTATTATCAGATGACAGGCGCAGATGTGAAGGGGTTACGATTGCTTGATGCACAATACGGCTCTCCTCCCTTGTGGTGGTTGGATGTAGTCGATCTGAACCTTGACTAAGAATACGCCTACTTCCACGTTCCCGTGAAGCCTAACGTCGGGGCAGTGTCACATCCGAATGCCACACAAATTTGTAAATTGCGTGGTTCTAACAGCAGACCAAATGGAGACTCCTCAATGAGACACCTGGAAAATCTGTCAGTAGCTCATAACACTGTCTCACACGTGTATGCAGCGTTTCCGTGTTCTTCACAGTGATCACGCAGTCTGACGCTCTTCACGCCCGTTATACACCCTACCCGGCGTGTAAGTACAGTAAACACCAACAACACTAACGCAGTCTGGTAGTTGTTCCACCCATCACAGAGAATTGTAGCTCTAACCATTTACATATCCGCAGATGGTGTGTACATGTACGGATTTCCATTGAAATATGACCGTGTCTTCTGGGTGCTTATTTCTTTTCATGTAGTGCAAATGAACTGAAATGAAATGGAGCAATACAGAAGAATTTAGAGAAGTTTTCATGACAAATGAAAATTACTTCTAGAATGGGATTCGAACAACTCAGTTATATACCTCTTAATCGGATGCCACCACTTCTTCCTCTAGCGTGCAAATTGTACTTGAAGATCGTTGAACTCTTATAATTTTCGGGCAAAGGTAACACACAAAATATGAAATGTATTTAAAAAATACGGTCATTGCTGTGTGGTTACATATTGAGTCTTCAGTTGATGTCCAGAATTTTGATGGAGAGGAGGTAGAAGAAAAGAAAGCTTGAAGGACTGTCGGCATCGAAAGAGCTAGAGTAGTATGTCAGTATGAAGCAATCCTCCAGAAGGTCTTCTTTTAGGGACTCATCACTGCATTCGACTGGTGCGATTTTGGGAACCCATATAGTTTGCTTACATTCGCTACTACCCAAGATAAAGAGAAATTCAGGTACCGAAGTTTCCCGTCAAACATCACTAAAACGACTCCAGGCAATCATCGGTATACTGGCATAGGATAGCGAAGTTACCTAAAATGAATTATGGGTTAACGCCATTACACGAACACGTTACTCTAGATTTATTAATACTATACCCTGGAATTCAGTTCATAGAGTCGTAGTGAACTATATGCTTGAAAAAAAATAATTCAAGCATATACTTATCCAAAGTAACTAACTAATTACCGATAATTTCCATTCTATTTGGATATAGCTGAATAAATAAACGAATTTCTTAACAATTCCGTTTAACACAGAACTAAACTGAAAAACTTTTTCGTCGTATGCTTCACTCTCTATATTAGGAGACTTAAACTATATTTCGATTCCACTATTTTCCTCCGTCTAACATGTGCCTCTTTCTCGTCTGTTTTAATTGTTTTCATTTGACTGACCTCCTTCCTCGTGTTGGTGTTCGTTCTATCTTCTATATTATTCTGATTCTGTTGCTTGTTGGCTACGCTAATTGTTCTTTCGCTACCAATATTTCTCATTATGAAACTTCCTGGTAGATTAAAATTGTGTGCCGGACCGAAACTCGAACTCGGGACCTTCGCCTCTCGGGGGTAAGTGCTCTACAGACTGTTTTTTCTTTTTCTGCAGGGTGGGGGTCGGGGGGGACGGGGAGGGAACGACTGACCCACCCGTTATACCGATCTTATTATAAATGTTAGTGGAACGGAAGAAATTCATCTCTGTACTTTAAATATATCATCTGTGTTTCCACTTCAAACCCCCTAACCCGTTTTATTGTAGTAAAGCCAGGAAAGCAATCATTCTATAAGTTCTTAAATGTGTTTCTTTTGCTGCTTTCATTTTTAAATCCTAGGTGATTGCTCCCATTTCATGTTAAATCTTTTCGCTTGGTTTTGTGCGAACTTATAGTAGTATTAAGAGACGTCACAACCAATACGATCCATTTGTTTCATTCGTTATAGTGTTTTATCAACAACAGTTTTGATTCGAAGGAAATTTTTTATTCTAAACAACCTACTTTGTTTTACAGGCCGATATTTTTATTTTTTCTTGCATATATTGTACAATTTTCGTACTCTAATTTTTAGACCATAAACTTTGCCAAAGCAATAAGCATCAGGTCTGTAAACATAAATTAATTATTAAAGCACTGAGAAATCGCTTAGCTGGAGTTCAGCATTAATAGAATTCAATAAATGTAATGTATCATCTGTGGGGAAACCTGCATACGTGTCTCATGCTTTTGATTAGTGATATTAGTTCAGTTAGTTTTCAAACAAAATCAGTCTCAGTTTTGTGTTTCTGTAGCTACTTGAAGAACGTTTGGCGGCGTTAATGGCAAGTTAAATTATTGTAAAACATACGTGGTATAGAAATAATGGTCGTAACAAGTATGTGGCATAGAATCAGTCGACCATTAGAAAGATGTCTATAATTAAAAACGTAGGTTGTGTGAATGTGTATCGCACATTTTTGTGGTAAGATAATAGTCCGTTGGTCAACATAAGGCGTTCCATTAGTTTTTAGAAGTTTTTCAATGTGTAAATGTTTATCATGAGTAATTCCTATTTATCAAAGATACGTTGTGTTAAACAAGCAATGTAGCAGTACCAGGAAGAGCACAAAATACGATGATTTTTGCACAAGCAAATGTAATGAGACTCCATCAAGAAGGAAACAGGGCATGAAAATTGTATCTGCGAACTGTCAGCGAGATCTGATTGGAGCCTGCAATTAAAAAGCGAGAGCTGAAAAATTCTATCAGGGTCCAGCGTTACTGAAATGATGAGGGAGAATGAATGTAATGGGATTGCTTGGTTCAGCAGAAATCCAGTTCTTCTATAGGAGCTATTCTTTTACCAACGCACGCTAGCAGAAATCCAGTTCTTCTATAGGAGCTATTCTTTTACCAACGCACGCTATACGTCTGAGCCATTATAATGACATTTGAGACTGGAAAATGTATCTGCGTAATAACAGTAATAAAGCTGACTACAAAGCAGCCCTATACCCTTCTCTTCGACGACAAGGGTAAAATTACACGGCCTGACAGTGAAGGACTAATTAAAACAAGCTCTGTTTTGAAAGAAACTAATGTCAAATCTTATAATAGATACAGCAATAGTACATTCTTAAAGGTATTTAAAATCCGTCTGTGAAAACATGTCTACAATTTGGCTCCATTTCTAGATCTATAATCAGTTCGTTAAAAAAGACATTGAAGTGCGGTTTTACTTAAGGTGTGATTCAGGCAAACACTTTGAGCAATTTTTCTGGCTGCTTTCGTTGCCTTCGAACTGTTTTTCATTTTTTTATTTGTGACTTAGGTACAAGATCATTAAATTTAAAGTGGTTACAACATCTTATGGTTTCAATAGTTTTATACAGATTAAGATGAATCTTCTCGAACTTCTTGTACTGTCAGACGCAAACATTATAAGTTGCGATAAACCAATGCAGACAAGTTCTGCCTTTTCCGCAAGCCTCATGGTTAATTCTTTGAAGAATATCATATGGCCGTGTTAATAGCAGAGTATCATTAAAACAACTGGTTAACAGATTGTATTAGACAGTCCTCCCAGACACTGAAGTACCTTAGTTCCATGAAAAAGTGTCATAATGAACCAGAGTTCTTAAATGTGTAAAAATATATGAGGGTGCTGATTGGTTAAAAGAATCACTTAATGACTAAATAGTATACAGTGCAGAGAATAAAAGTAAAGGGATCTGGAATGCTACAGAAACGGAAAGTGGCAAATAAGGGTGTAATAGCATACACATAAAGAACAGGAATAAGGTGACAATAAATCATCCATACAAGCACAGCCAAGAGAAATTTCTACAAAAATTACCAAAAAATCTGTAGATAATTATGTACTGAGGACAACGGTGTTATTCCCAACAACAGAGCATGAAGACGGTAAAACTGATCAAAACCTAATGAAAATTAGTCAGCAGCCCTAAATAATGTACCTGCTTGTGCACTGAAACAATGAGTACAGAAAATACAATTTCCTTTAACAAACTTTCGTGCGGATTAAAATAGGCAAAAGTGATGCCTCCGCTAAGGGAAGTAAGGGAGACGACATTGATAACTACAGGCTTTAACACTCCCACGCATCTGGTACGCTCAAAGGCCCATTTCCTTGCTATCGTCATTCTAAAAGAAAATGGCTCAAATTATAAAACAGAGATTAATGAGTTACTTGAATAAATACCACCGTTCAATTGCATCGCAGTTGGGTAGCGTAGTGGCAGAAATACAGTATCATCCATACTGGAATATACAAAAATGGTATTAAAAGTTCTTGATTAAAATGAGTGTTTCACGGATATATACATCCTGTCCGAACAGGTGTCGGATGGTCCAACGGCACAGACCGACCGCCGCGTCATCCTCATCGATAGGAGTCACTGGATGCAGATTGGAGGGGTATGTGGTCAACACGCCGCTCTCCCGGTCGTTGTCAGTTTTCGTGACCAGAACCGCTACTTCTAACTCGAGTAGCTCCTCAGTTGGCCTCACAAGGCCTGAATGCACTCCATTTACCAACAGCGCTCCACAGACCCAGATGGTCACCCAATCCAGTCGCTATCCAAGCCCGACAATACCTAACTCGATGATCTGACGGGAACCGGTATTACCACTGTGGCAAGACCGTTGGCTTCACAGGCATATGCTAAGATATTTTTAAGACTTTTCATACTGTTGGCATAAGATTCTGCTGGATAATCTGGAGTCAATGTGACTAAGATATGTAATTAAGGACTGCTTCCGGTAATACATAGCAGGTAGGGTGCAAAGAGTAGAGATGACACAAACTTCAAATCAGGCTAACATTTTAGTGAAACACTTATCAAAACTTGTATACACTAATACAAGACTTCATCAGGGTATCACATTACAACTAATACCGTTACTGATGTACATCGATGACTTCCCCGCTTCTCTCAATAATTAAGAAAAATTCTCTTTGCTGATAGCACTAATGCTACAGTCTCTGAAGGAAAACAACATGACACCTTCTTTTAGAGAAAGAAAGCGTGTGCACATATCAAGTATGTCTACAGTTCGTCAATAAGCAATAAACATACGCTTAACATTAATAAAAAATATAGGATTAAAATAAGTTTGTAAGGAAATGACACTGTTAAAATAGATAAAAACGCTATAGACTGAATAATAAACAGAAAACTACAAATAAGGAGCATTTATTCTCAATTGTCACGCCTAGTTGCCTATTTATACGATTAGAGCGTGGGAACCGAAGGTTGCG
Organism: Schistocerca nitens; assembly: GCF_023898315.1. Taxonomy (NCBI): domain Eukaryota; kingdom Metazoa; phylum Arthropoda; class Insecta; order Orthoptera; family Acrididae; genus Schistocerca; species Schistocerca nitens. Next base: position 318,801,581 of record NC_064616.1, read on the forward strand.
GGATCGAGTCACAGTAATACCACGGAATATTTCAGTTTGTCATTAACCTAGCCTTCACCTCTCAGACATGTGAAGATTCGTGAAGAAATACACAGATTTCATGTTAAACTATAGGTCCCCTTTCCCAGTGAGGTTACGGAGTTGGGTTAAACTTTAGGTCCCCTCTCCTAATGAGGTTACTGAGGTGGGTTAGAGACACAATCAAAAGGCTTGTACCTGGCCGTTGAGCAAGACAGAATTATTCTTTGATACTCACTTGAAGCAATGTGACAGAAAAAGAAATTTACAAAGAGAATGTTATTAGCATTTATGTTCTTGCCATTAGTACGTAACAGCTACTGCCTTTTAGTTACATATCGCTTGAATGTACACTTGCTACTTTGCCGTAGAATTAATCTCTAGGTAAAAAAGCAATATAATAGCAATTAGTGGCGAGGTATCATCTTTATGACAACTGTATACCAGTTTCCTTAAGACTTGGGGCAAACAGTTTTTTTTTTTTTTTTTTTTTTACTGGATAAAACCCTGTGCTACAAACCATATACACCGAAGTGCCAAAGAAACTGGTATAAGCATGCGTATTCAACTAAAGAGATAAATAAACAGCAGAATATTGCGCTGCGGTCGGCAACCCCTATATAAGACAACATGTTCAAAAAATGGCTCTGAGCACTATGGGACTCAACTGCTGTGGTCATAAGTCCCCTAGAACTTAGAACTACTTAAACCTAACTAACCTAAGGACATCACACACATCCATGCCCGAGGCAGGAATCGAACCTGCGACCGTAGCGGTCTTGCGGTTCCAGACTGCAGCGCCTTTAACCGCACGGCCACTTCGGCCGGCGACAACATGTTCAAATGGCTCTAAGCACTCTGGGACTTAACATCTGAGGTCATAAGTCCCCTAGACTTAGAACTACTTAAACCTTACTAATCTAAGGACAGCACACACATCCATGCCCGAGGCAGGATTCGAACCTGCGACCATGGCAGCCGTGTGGGTCTGGAATGAAGCGCCTAGAACCGCTCGCCCACAGCAGCCGGCAGACAACAAGTGTCCGGCGCAGTTGTTAGATCGGTTACGGATGCTACAATGGCAGGTTATCAAGATTTAAGTCGGTTTGAACGTGGTGTTATATTCGGCGCACGAGCGATGGGACACAACATCTCCGAGGTAGCGATGAAGTCGGACTTTCCCGTAGAACCATTTACCGAGTGTACCGTGAATATCAGGAATCCGGTAAAACATCAACTCTACGACATCGCTGTGGCGGGAAAAAGATACTGCAAGAACGGGACCAATGACGACTGAAGAGAATCGTTCAACGCGACAGAAGTGCAACCCTTCCCCAAATTGCTGCAATTTCAATGCTGGGCCATCTGCAAGAGTCATCGTACGAATCATTCAACGAAAAATCATCGATATAGGCTTTCGGAACCGAAGGCCCACTCGTGTACCCTTGATGACTGCACGACACAAAGCTTAACGCCTCTTCTGGACCCCTCAACACCGACATTGGACTGTTGGTGACTGTAAACATGTTGCCTGGTCGGACGAGTCTCGTATCAAATTGTATCGAGCGCATAGACGTGCACATGTATGGAGACAACCTCATGAACCCGTGGAACCTGCATGTCAGCAGGGCACCGTTCAAGCTGGTGGGGGCTCTGTAATGGTGTGGGGCGTGTGCAGTTGGAGGGATAAGTGACCCGCGATACGTCCAGATACGACTCTGACAGGTAACACGTACGTAAGCATCCAGTTAGAGCACCTGCATCCATTCATGTCCATTGTGCATTCCGACGGACTTGGCCAATTCCAGCAGGACAATGTGACACCCTATACGTCCAAAATTGCTGCAGAGTGGGTCCAGGAACACTCTTTTGAGTTTAAACACTTCCGCTGGTCACCAAACTCCCCAAATATGAACATTATTGAGCATATATAGCATGCCTTGCAGCGTGCTATTCAGAAGAGATCTCCATTCGCTCCTACTCTTACGGATTTATGTACAGCCCTGCAGAATTCATGGTGTTAGTTCCCTCCAGCACTACTTCATACAATAGGCGAGTCCATGCCACGTCGTGTTACGGCACTTCTAAGTGCTCGCGGGCGCCCTACTCTATATTACTCAGGTGTACCAGTTTCTTTCCTCTTCAATGTATATTGGGCGGTCATTAGCCAAGGAAATCAGAGAAGTGTTAGAGCTGCAAAAATAAATTCAGTGCGAAGCTCAAGGCCATCGACTGTAACCCAGAAGCTATTTGAGGAAATAAATGTAGACCCGTGTATACACAAGAGCCCCTATCTAAAAAGGAGCTGTCAGTAATTATGTAGTGAGAATTCTGGAGGAGATAACAGTCTTATCTCAATGTCACTAATCATATAAAGCTGTACAATGTTACACTTCTGGTGCCAAATTACTTTTGAGCTTGAGAAGGGGTACCATGCTACAGTTGAGACAGTTGTGTGAGGTATACTGATGGTCACGTCCCCCTCCCCTCTATCTGTCCATACACTTGTATATGGTACATTCAAGGTCACCCACGGGAACTGCCGTCCAACTCATGGACCTGAGGCAATTGAATGTGGTACATTAAAGGTCGTTCTAGTTACGTGGTCGCTGAGCACTTTTGTGTATTATATTCAAGGTCAGTAAGAGCCTGATGCACTGGCCATGCATCTTTCAGCAACTATGTGACATGAAACTGACGGGAGAATGAAGGTCATCCCCTTTTCCTCTGGTCCAAAAGGAAATCTTAAAAAATGTGGAAAACGTCTGGATCAATAGGAATCGAGCTCTCCCCTCACTTCATCATCCCTTATAACTAGAGAAATTGCGTGGGTGTCGTCATTCTTCCACTGTGCACCGTAGTAAGAGAATTAACAATTTTTTTCTCTCTATAGTTCATTTGTACTCTGTAACGTGGGGGTCAGCAAATAACGGTGATAATATAATAAATTGGAAATTGGGGGTAAGGTCTCATGGGACCTAACTGCTGAGGTCATCGATCCCTAAGCCTACTCACTACTTAATCTAACATAAACTAACTCACGCTATGGACAACACACTCACCCATGCCTGAGGAAGGACTCGAATCTCCGACGGGGGGAGCCGCACGGACCGGGACAAGGCGCCTCAGACCACGCGGCATAATATAATAAATTGACTTACAAGAAATTTTTCTTTTGTACTACAATAGTTTTTGGTGTTTATTAACGTCCTTTCTTTTATGTTTTTATTACAAAACTGTTTTACAATAACTTTTTCTGATGTCTTATATTCTGTACATATCTACGTTTTTTAAACTAACTCTAGCAGGTACATTTATTCGCTAAAATTAGTAAAGAAAAGAACTTAAATACTATGTTGCCATTTTTTGTCATTATCAGTAAACACTGGTCACTCTTCATTAAACAATATGTATGCTTTAATAATTTCTTTCTGATCATTTATATATACAATATGTACCGCTTACGTGGGGAAAGGGGACTAGCAGCAGCAGGTGATGAAATATCCCTCACACTCATATACACACACACAAGTATATGCAATATATACACACACATGTAGCGTGCAGTAATGTTCAAAGTGTAAACAGTACATGCGAACACACTGTGTGCAATCAGTCATGAATACTCATACAACAACTGTGATGAACGGATCATTCAACTATTTACTATTTCACATATGCTTACACATTACCCAACTATTTGCAAATAAATAACCATCCACACATTCTCAAGTGAATAGTGCGAGTATTGGAGGGTCCTAATCCTGTCCCCATAGATGAAGAACGTGCCAAAGGTTATTCTAACAATTTTCATCCCGAACCTGAAGCACTGCTGACATTTTCTGTAATTCAGAATGTACCTATCCATACTCCATAGCTTTGTTATCACATCTGGGGGACAGAACATTTGCACAGGACTAGGTGCTCCAGACACAGATACATGTCGCCGTGCATGTGATGCAAATAAGTGGGAAATTCCAAGTCTGTCTGTATATCATATCCCTCACCATAATCCTCAGCCACATTTAATACCTTCTTCCGTCTGACCATTTACACTTCGGACGTCAGTCAGAAACCCCCATAAGGCAGAGATTGTTACATGGCGTGCGTATACCGGTTGCTTACATCCAAGTAAAGAATGTGACATAAATCGTCAGATGGCCTCTACTCATCTTCACTCATTCGATAGTTATTCACCTTGGAGTACCTGTACACACACTATAAAGGTCTCCCGCAAATCCGGCGTCTGAAGTAGATCAACATGTCAACATTCGTCAACAATTCAGTGCTTGGACATGTTATTGTTAAAATTGCATCCCACGAAAGTCTTGGTGCTGTGTAATAGAAGACATGATTCAGATAGTATGTTCTCAGGCATACACTTAGGAATTTCTCAAAAATGTTTGCGAACAGGTGCACATCTGTATTCATGTAGGATCTAGCATATTCCCCTAAACCAGAGATGCAAAACTCCTGCCAAACATTAACTGCATGCTCGTACTTCGCATCTATCATTGCAGTGCCTGCGAATTTACTTGAGAATTTCATTATGTCAGGGTACGTAGCTTCACTGAGTCTCTCCATCGAATTTAGGTTTTCGTAAGGAAAGAAGCCTTCTTCGTAACAAGCTGAAATTTTGTGTCATTGGGATATGCAGCTCTGGTGATATTGCTATTCACAATATACAGGGTGATCCATTGATCGTGACCGGGCCAAATATCTCACGAAATAAGCGTCAAACGAGAAAACTACAAAGAACGAAACTTTTCTAGCTTGAAGGGGGAAACCAGATGGCGCTATGGTTGTCCCGCTAGATAGTGCCATAGGTCAAACGGATATCAACTGCGTTTTTTTAAATGGGAACCCCCATATTTTATTACATATTCGTGTAGTATGTAAAGAAATATGAATGTTTTAGTTGGACTATTTTTTACGTTTTGTGATAGATGGCGCTGTAATAGTCACAAACATATGGCTCACAATTTTAGACGAACAGTTGCTAACAGGTAGGTTTTTAAATTAAAATACAGAACGTAGGTACGTTTGAACATTTTATTTCGGTTGTTCCAATGTGATACATGTACCTTTATGAACTTATCATTTCTGAGAACGCATGCTGTTACAGCGTGATTACCTGTTAATACCACATTAATGCAATAAATGCTCAAAATGATGTCAGTCAACCTCAATACATTTGACAATACGTGTAGCGACATTCCTCTCAGTAGCGAGCAGTTCGCCTCCCATAATGTTCGCACATGCATTGACAATGCGCTGATGCATGTTGTCAGGCGTTGTCGGTGGGTCACGATAGCAAATATCCTTCAACTTCCCCCACAGAAAGAAATCCGGGGACGTCAGATCCAGTGAACGTGCAGGCCATGGTATGGTGCTTCGACGATTAATTCACCTGTCATGAAATATGCTATTCATTACCGCTTCAACCGCATGCGAGCTATTTGCTGGACAGACATCATGTTGGTAGTACATCGTCATTCTGTCATGCAGTTCAAAATGTTCAAATGTGTGTGAAATCTTATGGTGCTTAACTGCTAAAGTCATCAGTCCCTAAGCTTACACACTACTTAACTTAAATTACCCTATGGACAAACACACACACACCCATGCCCGAGGGAGGACACGAACCTCCTCCGGGACTAGCCGCACAGTCCATGACTGCAGCGCCGTAGACTGTCATGCAGTGAAACATCTTGCAGTAACATCGGTAGAACATTACGTAGGAAATTAGCATACATTGCACCATTTAGATTGCAATCGATAAAATGGGGGCCAATTATCCTTCCTCCCATAATGCCGCACTATACATTAACCCGACAAGGTCGCTGATGTTCCACTTGTCGCAGCCATCGTGGATTTTCCGTTGCCCAATAGTGCATATTATGCCGGTTTACGTTACCGCTGTTGGTGAATGGCGCTTCGTCGCTAAATACAACGCGTGCCAAAATTCTGTCATCGTCCCGTAATTTCTCTTGTGCCCAGTGGCAGAACTGTACACGACGTTCAAAGTCGTCGCAGTGCAATTCCTGGTGCATAGAAATATGGTACGGGTGCAATCGATGTTGATGTAGCATTCTCAACACTGACGTTTCTGAGATTCTCGATTGTCACGCAATTTGTCTGCTACTGATGTGCGGATTAGTCGCGACAGCAGCTAAAACATCTACTTGGGCATCATAATTTGTTGCAGGTCGTGGTTGACGTTTCACATGTGGCTGAACACTTCCTGTTTCCTTAAATAACGTAAGTATTCGGCGAACGGTCCGGACAACTGAATGATGTCGTCCAGGATACCGAGCAGCATACATAGCAAACGCCCGTTGGGCATTTTGATCACAATAGCCATACATCAACACGATATCGACCTTTTCCGCAATTGGTAAACGATCCATTTTAACACGGGTAAAATCACGAAGCAAATACCGTCCGCACTGGCGGAATGTTACGTGATACCACGTACTTATACGTTTATGACTATTACAGCGCCATCTATCACAAAGCGAAAAAGTGGTCCAACTAAAACATTCATATTTCTTTATGTACTACATGAATATGTAATAAAAAATGGAGGTTCCTATTAAAAAAACCCAGTTGATATCCGTTTGACCTATGGCAGCGCCATCTAGCGGGCCAACCATAGCTCCATCTGGTTTCCCCCTTCAAGCTAGATAAGTTTCGTTCGTTGTGGTTTTTTCGTTTGATGCTTATTTCGTGAGATATTTGGCCCGGTCACTATCAATGGATCACCTTGTATATAAATGACCTTGTGGATAACATCGGAAGTTCACTGAGGCTTTTTTCGGATGATGCTGTAGTATATCGAGAGGTTGTAACAATGGAAAATTGTAGTGAAATGCAGGAGGATCTGCAACATATTGACGCATGGTGCAGGGAATGGCAATTGAATCTTGATTTAGACCATTGTAACGTGCTTTATCATTTAGCTACAATGTAGCAGGTCAGCAGCTGGACGCAGTTAATTCCACAAATTATCTGGTAGTAGGCATTAGGAGTGATTTAAAATGGAAAGACCGTATAAAATTAATCGTCGGTAAAGCAGATGCCAGACTGAGATTCATTGGAAGAATCCTAAGTAAATGCAGTCCGAAAACAAAGGAAGTAGGTTACAGTACACTTGTTCGCCCACTGCTTGAATACTGCTCGCCGGTGTGGGATAGGGTTGATAGAAGAGATAGAGAAGATCCAACGGAGAGCAGCGTGCTTCGTTACAGGATTATTTAGTAATCGCGAAAGCGTTACGGAGATGATAGATAAACTCCAGTGGAAGATTCTGCAGGAGAGACGCTCAGTAGCTATTTATATCTCGCGAAGAGACCATGAGGATAAAATCAGAGATATTAGAGTCCACACAGAGGCATACCCACAATCTTTCTTTCCACGAACAATACGAGACTGGAATAGAAGGGAGAACCGATAGAGGTACTCAAGGTACCCTCCGCCACACACCGCCAGGTGGCTTGCGGATTATGGATGTAGATGTAGATATCCTCAAGACTCATTCTCTCAGCAAGCTTCTGAAGAGACGCTCGCACGAATTGTTTGAAATCAAAAAAGGATTTTTCAGCAGTGTTAGGTATCACACTGACCTTATCACCTTTTAAGCCAAAATCACCACAGTGCTCAACAAGAAAGTGAGCATCGTACCCGCTGACATTATGGAAGATAACTGGTATGCGTCCTGGCAGTTGGTACTTCAAGTGGCATGTGTCGTGGGCTGCGAATGGTACTTCTCTGTTACATGACAGTGGTCTCTACATGGAGTTCCCGCTTCTCTGTCCGACGGCAGCCCACAAATACGTATCGCAGTCAGCTACCTGCTCGTATAAGGCGTCATTCTTCAACGTGCAGATCATGGAAATGTGGTAGTGATAAATGCAATCAACTTCCCACACAAGTTTTTCGAGCGCAGAGAACAATTATCTTGCAGGATTATCCCTGACGTTTGGTTCGAATCTGTGGCGACTGGCGTAATATGAGCATAGAAGTTGATAAGCTGCTGCATATGGTACATATTGTTGTGTGAAAGTTGTGTTGGAGGCAGCGGGATTGCCTCCACAACACACAACAGTGGTTAGGAGACTCTTGGAAGTCAGCTATTTGCCAAGGGAAATCGGTCCTGGTGGTGGGTGTTCTTATACTTCAAAAACATGTTATCATCGATAGGCATTTCCAAGCACACTGGTTCCTGGGTCAAGCAGTCAACGCTATCTTTCAAGATACCCGCTTTTGGTATGAGAGTTTATGCATTTACAGAAAAATACCTTGCATTGACATGTTTTGAAAACAGGGAGGAAAGTAGGCTGGACATGTTTTTGATCAAAACATAGTGTTGCTTGTCGTCCAAGGAGAAAAGCAACGAACCTACATAAATGGAACACTGGCTAGCTAATTTTGACAAGTATTGAGGTTTGACTGCTTTACGCTTCAATTCTTTTTGCACAGGATGCTCCTCACCATCTTTTGGCTTCTTTTCCTCTACATCCAGGCCATAATCGTGAATTGAATAGTCCAGATTCTGCCTCTCTAATATTGATAGGTCCTATAGTTTTATGGGAAATGAGATGCCTTTAAATTTACAATGCCCGCAGACATTAGATGTATTGTATGTTATCACATCTGTTGCATCTTTTGGGTAATTTCTATTGCAAACCAGAAGCGACAATGGAAAGTAAAATTCGTCCCCAACATCTATATTTCTGGATATTAATACATGCTTTTTAGCGGCAAAATCTCTCTGATGAGGGACGAAATTGGAGCCCCCATTTAGTGGTTTAAAAACATGTGAATATACGTCAAGGTAGATTACACGGCTGAGTGCCTTCCTGCAATCCAAAAAATTGCCTAGTTTGGCACTGTAGGGAACAGTTTCCAAACCACTCTGCGATTAACTTGCCCTGCGATATCACATCATTTCTCACCCAAATGTAGGCAATGCTTTCTTCAATAGCATCACTACCTTCTTTCATGGGGTGCATGAGTACACAGCAGAGAATTGCACTGCGCTTAAATGCAGGATACCGCGTGTCACTGACGGTTCTAGGGAGCTCCATTTCCTAATGGCCCGGTGAGCATTACGAAAAGTGGCAAGAACTTAGTAGCCCACATTAGTGTTGTCAATACGAGCTTGCGATACCCTGTTCTAAATTAAGTTTTTGTAAATTTGTGTTAAGTTCCTATGGGACCAAACTGATGAGGTCATTCCTCCCTAGACTTACACACTACTTAAACTAACTTACGCTAAGGACAACACACACATCCATGCCCGAGGGAGGACTCGAACCTCCGACGGGGGGAGCAGCGCCAACTGTGACAAGACGCCTCAGACAGCTTTAATTAAACATTAACCTTCTATTCCTCCTATATCCTGTCCTTCAAAGCACCAGCAATCAAAGAGTAGTCAACTGTGGCAGCAGGATATACCTGGTGATCTGTAACAGAGCGAGCGGAGGAGTGCTGCTTCTAGGCCAAGAGCGATGTCAAGGCGATGCCTGGTGCCTAGAAGGTCCATGACACCTGCGAGATTGTCTAGTTTGTGGGAAGTATGGGCCAGACCATGGGAAAGATGCCAGAGTTGTAAGTCCGTGCCCTGATAAAGGCTGACCGGAATGCAGTGTTTGTGCGTGTGGCAATGCGTTGTTGATGGAATGGGTCACATTATCACAATATGCTACAATGTTCTTTAATGTTTTATCAAGTTCATCTTGGGATCAGTATTCATCTTTCTTCATGTGATACTATGCATGTAAGTGTGAGTATAATAAAACTATTACTATATAGGAGAAAGCAATATGATTTACTCCTAGTTCCATATATGGCCCACAATGATTGGTGTCATCCAGCACTACGTAACACTGGAGAATGCAATCGTTGACTGGATTAAGTCGTTCAACTAGGTATCCACAGCACCTGCATCAATCCATTCATTTCTATTTTTCTCATCACCAAGTATACATTGAAACAAACAAAATCATTCATAAATAATGCTTGCAAGTGTGTGTATGTGTGGGTATGTCTGTTTGTGATATGACTATAGGAAACAGAGAAAAATGAACTACTTACGTATTTGCTCCTCGGTGGCTGGTGTCATACTCCCAAGAGCTCACGCTGGAGAAAGACGTCGGCTCAGATCTGGGGCTATGAGATGGCTCTATTATTTGAATCTCCTCCGACATGGGCAAATCAGTTTCAATAAAAGACCGAGGTGTGAAGTTAACAGTTATTGGACTTGGCTGTACCTCATCTGTGCCCATCGCCGCAATGTTTGTATTGCCTGTCTGAATGTTGTCAGTAGAATTGGATATTCGTAGAGTTACCATGAACAGAAACTTAATGGCAGCTGAACCCCATAATTTAATATGTGTAAAACTTTCAGATGCTCCTCGTCTGATACGAATATGTGGGGTACTTTCCACATCAACTTATGAAAATTTCACTTTTTGGTGCTTGTACTTCTTGAATGTATGCATTATTATCTGTAGTACTTCAAACGAGAATTAGTTCCTATTTGATGTTCATAATTATGTGCTTATTATCTTCAAAGGACTCCATAAACGTTATCGATGCCTCTATGAACTGCCTGCGTTTTGTAGAGCCATCAGATCTGACCCTGGTTTTCCACTGCGAAACTGCCAAATACGGATGAACAGTTTGCCTTTATTTTTTTAGGTGGCAGAATATTGCTGCTTTCACCGAACGTGTGTAACCTTACCCCGTCGATACCATGCCAAATCTCCTGCAATAGCTGGTATTTGGGCTGAAAGAAAGTTTCTGAAAATATGTATATATGCTCAGATCAGATCCCCTCAGGATGTGCTAACCCTTTCGCTGCTGTTGGTGTGTATACAAGTCCTTTTACGCCGTTTCCCAGGTATTGTGTACGTATACACGTGCGCCGCTTGGGTGTAAATACAGTGCTATGGAAGTCTGTGTCCTGAGCTTCCAGCTCTCACTGCTGCCGACGAGTTATTATACATATAGGTGAACAAAAAAGTTTCCAGTATTTGTCATTCAACAAATGTGCCTCATTGCATTCTATCGTATGCAAAAGTCTCGTTTCAATATGTTGAATCGTTTATGAGGGTAATGATTTTTATGACCACATGATTTGCGATGTGCAAGAACGCGAATGGCCACGTCATTAGGATAAAAAACCCAATAACTCGATAACGATATCGGATATCTTTCTGGTTTAAATTTTAAATAAAATTTCGATATCTTATCTGCATTTCACTTACTGCAACGTATGACCTAAAGTCAAACATACGCAAAGTTTACGGAATGCGTTTTCACCTCTGGAAAATCTTTAATATTTCATGCAATGTTTTACTTAGTTTGATGCAACGCAGAAAGTATGGCGTATAACGAAAAGAAATTCTATCCTTTACCGAGCGAGGATATTAGACTGTAGAATGCTGAAAAATCAGATTTTTTCACTCAATGATTTTGTTAAAATTAGATTATTTCATTACAGTTGGCAAGTCTGTATAGAGAGAACTAGTCGCGTTGCTTGCGACAGTCCGTCGGATATAAAACGCACTAACTCGAGAAAGAAACGAGGCACCGTTATGTTCACAATTTTAAGAGAAATTTCTATATCTTATCTATATTTCATGCAAGGCTAAGTATGAACTATCATCAACTATACTCACAATTTACAGAATGCGTTTTTACCTCTGCAATCTCTTTCAAATTTCGCGCAATATTTCACTTAATCTGATGCACCACATTAAGTATGACGGATAACGAAAAAAAAATTCAAATCTTTATCGAGTGAAGGTATCAGACTGTGAGATGTGCCTAAATCAAATTTTTGAGCCTAATTGTTTTCGAAAACTCTGATGATATTTCATATCGCCTGGAACGTCACCTCCCAGCACAGGCACCAGCATTTGGCGGGCAGCGCAGCCATAACAAAAGCCTCCCCCCCCCCCCCCCCACAGCACGGAAAGTAGAGAGCATGTCTTTAGCAGTGAAAGGTAAACAGTGATAAAACAAGATTAGCCTCCCCGTGGTATGAGGGACAACTAATTAGAGTATGTATATCATTGGGAAGTGGAGACATTACTTCGTTTGTTCCAGCTTCCAGTATCATAGCAGGGCTAGCTGGATACTACAAGACTCCTGTGATGATAATCTTTGGTCCAACTGCTCATGACAATAAATACAAGCTCACTTAGAATTCAGAATATTTTATACGAAACACAAATGGTTATAGCTCTTAAACTTTTGTATGTATAGAAACTTCCATATAGCACAGTATAATCTTAAATAAGATCTCTAATCCGTGCCTACATCTGGCACACTTGGCTCATACATTTCTACATCTATAGAAGCACAGCATAAATCATAGACTTGAGCGATGGAATCTTCTCATGAACGAAGAATCTGTTGAGATAACTCTAAATACATACTCCACAATATCTCGTAGAATTTATGGATGTGCGACAGCCACCTTACTCAACACTCTACAGCATGCTATATTGCATAACTTTTATACATTAGATTCTTAAACGTCTCCTCCTGTAGATGTAAGCGTCATCTATTGTTAAATATTTTAATTGTTCCATGGAGGTCTCCTGGTGTGAACGTATGATCTGCCAGTATCAATGACTGTGAGTGAGCTGGCCGGTGTGGCCGAGCGGTTCTAGACGCTTCAGTCTGGAACCGCGCGACCGCTACGGTCGCAGGTTCGAATCCTGCCTCGGGCATGGATGTGTGATGTCCTTAGGTTAGTTAGGTTTAAGTAGTTCTAAGTTCTAGGGGACTGATGACTTCAGCTGTCCCATAGTCCCATAGCGCTCAGACCCATTTGAACCAACTGACTGTGAGTGAACATTTCCACGGAACAAAGCAGAAATCTGCACAAAGATACCATGTAGTCGAGCATATTCATCTACAGAATATATCACTTTGGCATCACTAAATAATTGATTCTCGAATATAACCACCAGACAGAGCTCCAGATCTGATAGCACAACCCCATTGATGCATTTACAGCTGCTGTCATATTCAGAGTGTTGACTGATCAAACGGCTTGTTACCAGAAACACCGTATGGTGTCTCTTTCTAGCGTTGACTTTGTTTACGTTAGCCAATAGTGGCAGTGTCACATCAAATAAACATTGTTTTTCTGTAAAGTCAGAGAATCTGCCAGTCTTCCGCAATTTCAAAAGCCCAGAACCGTGCGACGACTATCCATCACAAAGATGTTTATCTTAATTTTCTGTGCTTTTCTTGGCAGTCACCAAACTTTTGCCATCTCGCGTACAAAGGTGCGTTCTAAAGATGGCAAGTTTTCATTCCATTTCCTGCTCATAAAACGGTTTTGCCAGGGGTTTCTCAATATGAGAAGCTGTCTGAGTTTCTGTACAGTGGACTGAGTTCCTGTGGCGCCACTCCATGGCAACAGCCTCTGTCTGCTGGTCAGAGACCCTCGGACCTTCACCGATTGCCTTTATAAGAACTTATCCCTGAAGTGCAATTCTAATACGGCTTCAGATGGTGCGCATCCATGTTCATTGCCTCGCAATGTTTGAAGATTTCTCATTGCGACATCGCATGCAAATATGAATGAAAAGTAAGAGAACAGGAAGACTGCATCAGTTATCTACTTACAATCACTAGCGCTGTGGCATATCAATTTTATCGATGGAAATCAAATATAGTTGAACCTTATTTATACATATATCAAGAGGAAAAGGAAAGATTACATGCAACTGAGAATTACTCAGAAGTCAGATATAGATATAGTAAAACACATCATATTTTTCACTGAAAAAATACATACGTGTGTAAACTGTACAAATGACGAAGATAGAGTACAGTATTAAAATAAAATAAAAAATTATTCGGTTTTGCCTTAGAAAAATTAGATATTGTATTTTAATTTGGCACTTTTCACAGTAAAAACAACGAAGGTACAGTATTAATGAGAAAATATATTATTTTTAACTCGATCCTGCTTTAAAGAAATCAGATAATTTGTCTTGTTTCACTTTTCATACATTACGTGCATACACGTCATTTTTTGAATTTATTAATGAATTCAGAGCATTTTCACTACGACTTTTCGCACTGATATACCAGCAGCACACATCGATTGCACGTGACACTTCACTCAGTTTGGGTGCTTGAGGTTGTTCCATCTTCTTGATCATCACCACCTTGTTGACACACATCAGCAGTAATTTACTCATCCTGTAGATCCGCCCACACGGCGAGATTATCATCAAAATGTACAAAACGGTCGAAATCTGCACCCTCCAGTAGAGCTAGCTCATTACTAGACTCGACATCACCATCACCCTCGTCATAGTCATCAGCGGCAATCTGTTCCAGTAAGGCATCAGCTTTACGGAAACATTTGTTGATCGTTGTGGGTGACCATAGCTGCCAGGCAGCCGAAATAAATTCCATGACTTGTAGTACGTTAATAGAGAGAGTTTCACTTCCTGTATCAGACAGTGCTATCAAATGTTAATTCAGTTTTTTATACTATGCATTTATAAATTTGCAATAATGCCCAAATCAAGCGTCTGCAGAACCCTGGTACAGCTTGGAGCAAAAAATTCCACTCGAAAATTTTCCAAATCTACTTGGGTTGATGTGCTGCACATCTAGCCATAAGAAGAACGATTCTCCATATTTCTTTTTCGTTCTATTCAAAATCTTAGTCATCCAGGAATTTATACTGGATTCGTATTCCGTCTTTACATCTTTTACACAGATTTAGATTTTCCCATCACAGGTGAGGGAAGTATTTCAGATCAATCTGCATTCGTAGTGAGGCGAACTGTCACGTGAATTTTTCATTTTCTTTTCTCCATGGCGTGAATTCCCCCTTTTAGCTAACGTTATACTTAGAAACAGACTGTGGAACAGACCGGTCTGACCATAGTTGTAGATGTTTTGAGGTTGGCTATCCATTAAGATAGCGGGCAGAGTCTCCTCGATCCAGTGCTGCACTGTGACGTCGTCCACAGCTTTCGATTCGCCGAAAAATGTTTACCCTCGGATTCCATGGAGATATTTAAATCCTTGAAATCTATCGTTTTTGCTTTCAGCATGTCGCCACTCATCGGTAGAACTGCAGCTGGTTTTTGCTAGACCCATGAAAAACGTGTCTTTTCCACACCTTTATATCTCCCTCCTTACTGACGGTTGCTTTTTGTTGATTTTGCGTTCACTTTTGGAAACACGTTCAAAATACTGTTTCTTTTGCCGATGGCTGTACATAGTGTGGTATAGGCAATTCCTAAGTCTGAAGCAATTTCAGATTTTTTTTTTTTTATGGATTACCATCCACCTCTGGTATAAATTTAGCTTTCTGATCGAGTGTGAAACTTTTCTTTTTTCTATTCTCCCTGGCTGATCGAAAGCGACTGAATGATAGAACCACCGTTCACTAATAAACGTCAGCTGGCAACTTTTAACTTCTCAATTGTTACCATGAAAGAAACTCTCATATTGAAAACAACAGTGCCAGGAAAGTATTTCTTTCCATGTCGCCCGGCCTCGTTAACCTTGTCTTTGTCCGTAGTCTCCGCGGAGGCACCCGCTCGCTGTACTTGCATGCGTCAATAAAGTTACGGAAAATATCGCAGTACTTCTTTTGAAACAATAATGCTCATTAGGATTACGCAAAACTCATTATATTTCATCGGAATTTGTTACGTATAACAGCGGATTACTTAAAAATGCATTACGCATATACAAGGTTTAATTAACACGTTCTTAAATCATATTTTGACTTACTTATAATTAAGAATCACGCAGAACAGAGTTACTTATAAACCAGGTTCAACTGTATTCCGATTACATTTGAGTTTCATTACTGATTTGCATGTGATGAGTAGAGATCGGATTATTTGCATCATAAAAACCTTAAAACATGCATGCAAATATGTATTGAAAATGCTGAAAAATGCATGAATAGTGTCGAAATATGCAAGATGAAATAATAAAAATGGTAGTTGCTGAATGCATTATATCTCAAAGACGAACCTGTGCATATCAATTACGAGGAATGCCGGCCATGGGAGAAATCGGTACATTTAGAACGCTGATCATTTTCAGAATACTTTCTAGTAGAGGTTAGGATGGGGGCCTATAGGGGATTATTTTCTAAAAATTTGCAAAATTGAGACGCATACCGTACTTCAAGAATTGTTCCTTCTTTGCTATTGTTGTCGGTAACAAGCGGATGCGATGCGAGTGAGTC
Source organism: Schistocerca nitens (assembly GCF_023898315.1). NCBI lineage: Eukaryota > Metazoa > Arthropoda > Insecta > Orthoptera > Acrididae > Schistocerca > Schistocerca nitens. Next base: position 318,817,857 of record NC_064616.1, read on the forward strand.
GCAGCGCAACAATCTATATGCACAGGATCTACTTCGAAATATATCGCACTCAGAGGACACGCTTAAAAACTCCGTAATATCTTATTTAAAAAACAACATACAATCATGAGTTATTTTGAACAGCATTAACTTTTAATTAATACTATTGGACCAAAGTATCGTTTACAACCTATTTTACATGTTTATACTATTGTAAACATAAACGACCAAGTACTGTTCCAAATTCTCGGTAATAAGATTGTGTCTTCGATCACTCAAAACATTTTTATAACCATAAAAGGACCGTTCTACATCCACCGAGGTAACTGGGAAGTATTTGACTTTGGGTGCTATGTTGGCACTTACGGTTTCTGATAAAAGTTCACACGTAATATTAATAAAACTATCAATTTGGCACAAGAGTTCAAAGCCTGGGATATTGTTTAAAATGTTTTCAAACTTTTATTTAAGTTGTCTTGGGAATACGTCAGGCAATAAGGAGTTCACTAGAATAATTTTATTCATTAACTAAATACATTCATTCAACGCCAAACCTTGAGTTTCAAGCTTTTTAATACTTGCATGAGAAAAATGAGTGCTAATCACAGCAATGTATTTTTTAATAACGAAATAATTAAAAGTTTCCTTGCACTGGTAAAGCGCCAAAGCCTCTGCACTATCGAAATCGTTTACTACCCCTTTAATGGCCTCGAAATGTTCTTTCTAAAACAGCACAGGTTCGATCTACGTACCCCAACGAGTTACCACTGGTTCGGGAGGTAAAGGCACATTTGGTAGTTTTTCTTTGTGGGTCTTGATGCGAGCAGGAGCCTTTATAAACACTTTCTTTGTGGATGAAATCAGTTTATTTACATTTACTAACGTGGAACGTACTTCGTCAACAAGGCGATGTATACCATGAGCAAAGGACACCACATGAATCAAATTGGAATAAAATACTCGGAGGGCTTTTCCTGCTTTGATCATATAGGGAGCAGCATCTGAAATAAACATAATCACCCTTTCATCTGCAGAAGATTCTGGAAATATTTCTTTAATACCCTCATTCACAGATTTGGCGATTGTAGAATGATTCACTTTTTCAAGTTCTTTGCAGGCCGCTAAATAGGTGGAGAAGAAGGCTCTTCTTTTAAAGCAACAGCAATTAAATTTGCAATGTAACGGCCACAAATGTCTGTAGTTTCGTCAACTGTAACCCAGATAACACTGTCCTTGAGTTCACTGCGTATTTCTTTCGGAACATTTACGTAAATTGTCAGCATGTAATTTTTACACAATGTTGATTCAATTGGTATATTTTGATTTAAGCAATATTTGCGCAGGAAGCCTTTGAGGATAGGGTTTGTAAGTTTCTGAAGAGAAATATTATTGCAATGAATGCTTCACATAGATCCATGTTAAACCGACTTTTTTGATTACCTTTGTACAAATCCCTGCTACTGCAACTTGCTGTTGTCAGAAGTTTCTGTCGTGGTCCTTCCTTCTGCATTCCTGCTACATGAAGACTTCTCTTGACATGGTGGGCTATTTGAAACACTTTTTTGCAAGAAACGTTTTCTCGCAAACTCGACAATATGAAAGATTTCCGTCATATGTAAATGTTCCAGGATGGTAAGCTATCCACGAAACGAAGTTACTTTTATCGGGCGGCATGAAGCGCAGCACATTACTCACTACACGTCGTAAACACGTTAAACTGTGTAAAAGTAAATAGAAAGCTAAACTGAAACACTGAACGTGTGACTAAAGGCTTGCGTGGTTTAATTGAATTGTTGTCGACGCTTACGATATGACAGCGGAGGTGATTAACTGGTGGCGTGGGCGCAGGAGCATTGAGTCTGTCTGCCTGTTCCTGTTCCTCTTCTGTAATGATTTCGCTAGGCAGTGGCCTCTCGGTTAGCGATTGCACGCAGTTCTAGGTCGCGGTCAATCTGTGAGACATCAAAACTAGATAGAGCTAGAGATCACCAGTCTAAATTTTTAAAATATTGTAAACATAGAGCGAAAATATGAATCGTCACTAGTTTATAGTTAAAATATGAAATAACCGGTGAAAGAAGCCAAATATGCAAATGCATATGCAACATGCAAATGCGTATAATCCGGTCTCCAATGATGAGACTGTTTCCGAAGAAACTCTCCCATTACATCACCCTTTCCTTTTGGTTTTAAATTTACAGATACGCTGATGTGCTCAAAATTTGTTACAAAACAAGTGCATCTAAAAATTTTTGGTCTTATCTGGCATTTGGATTTTGTGCACAGTTGAGTCGTCGTTGTAGATGTGGATAATACCGTGTTAACGTATATCATTTTTTATTACATCTTCCTCACTTAATCTTGCAAACCATAGCTCATTCATGCATCAAGTTGCGGGTATACTGAATTCTTATTTTACATTATTGGTACAGCCTACTCAATGCCAAGAGAAACCTTTAGACCTTACAGAAAACATAAGAAATAGTAAATTACGTAAGACAAAATTTGCATTACAAAGTATATGGACGTTTAGCACATACAGGTTAGAAGATAATCAAGCATGTCAGATAAAATTCATAAGAGATGTATACTCATCATAATATAAAATAGGTATTACAGAAAATGACCCTAAAAGTGGAAGAATCAGCAGTTATCAACGGCTTGATGATACAGAAGACAATGGAAACCAGTGCATTGAAGATACATAATGTGTACTGTAATTGAAAAAGTGTCATGATGGTCCCTCCATTGCAAAATATTCTGGAATAGACTCCCATTCGGATGTTTAGGGGGCGACTTCCAAGGGGGAGGTGACCATAAAAATAAAATTTAATAACCAACTAAAGGATGACGTTCCATGAATCGGAGCGCGAAATGTCAGAAGCCTGAATGTTGTAGGGAAGCCAGAAAATCTGAAAAGTGAAATGCAAAGGCTCAGTCTAGATATAGTTGTGATGAATGAAGTGAAATGGAAAGAAGATAAGGATTTGTGCTCAGATGACTACAGCGAATCAGTTATATGAATGCGTAATGTCTTTCCTTTCGGACGTGGCTGATAGAGTGAGCGAGGTGGTTAACACACTGGATTCCCATTCGGAAGGACGACGGCTTAAATCCGAGTCCTGCCATCCTGATTTAGGTTTTCTGTGATTTTCCTAAATCGCTTCAGGCAAATGGCGGGATGGTTCTTTTGAAAGTCACGGCCGACTTCCTTCCATATCCTTCCCTAATCCGATGGGACTCATGACCTCGCTGTTTCGTCCCCTCCCCTAAATCAACCGAACAACCAGCCAGGTAATCAAGACGTCCTAAAGAACAAATAATTCATTTACCTCGATAGGGAATGAGTCCACCACCTTGAGTGAGGATTCACAATTACGTCCGATCTCCTGAGAGGATGTCTCAGTAGCGAGCGTAGAGGACATGGACAGTTCCTGCGGATAGGTGGCGCTACGTGGGAATGTGGGTCGGCCGAAAGGCGTGGTGAGATAGTCTGCGGTAAACAGTGTGTCCTCGTGGCGCAGTTGTTAACGCAGCGACCTAATAAACAGCAGACGCCGGGTTCGAATCCCGCACACTTTCACTCGTCACCTTCGTCGCTGATGCCTCACAAAATACTGATGCAGCTGATATCAATAATTCTTTCCTTTCTACCCAATCCTACTTCAGTTCACATAGTAGGGTTGTTCTCATCATAAACGATAGCTAACCAACACCGACAACGATAGTTCAGGAATAGACGCCGACGTCGTAAGCTGAAGACGAAGGGATAGAGAAAGTATATGAGGATATTGAACGGGTAATGCAGTACGTAAAGGGAGATGAAAATCTAATAGTCATGTGGGACAGGAATGCGGTTGTAGGGGAAGGAGTAGGAGAACGAGTTACGGGAGAATATGACTGTGGAACTACGAAACAGAGAGGAGATAGACTAATTGAGTTCTGTAATACATTTCAGCTAGTAATGAGGAATACTATGTTCAAGAGTCACAAGAGGAGGAGGTATACTTGGAAAAGGCCGGGAGGTACGGGAAGATTTCAGCTAGATTACATCATGGTCAGACAGAGGTTCCGGAATCAGATACTGGATTGTAAGGCGTAGCCAGAAGCATATATAGACTCAGATCACAATTTAGTATGATGAATAGTAGGCTGAAGATTAAGAGATTAGCTAGGAAGAATCAATACGCAAAGGAGGGGAATCCGGAAGTACTAAGGAATGATTAGATACGCTTGAAGTTCTCTAAGGCTATAGATAATGCAGTAAGGAATAGTTCAGTAGGCAGTAGAGTTGAAGAGGAATGAACACCTCTAAAAAGGCAATCACGGAAGTTAGAAAGAAGAACAGAGGTACAATGAAGCTAACTGAGCAGAAACCATGGATGACAGAAGCAATGTTTCAGTTGATCGATGAAAGAAGGCACTACAAATATGTCAGGGAAATTCTGGAAGACAGGAATGAAAAAAATAGAAAGGGAAGGGAAGCTAAGACGAAACTGACGCATGAAAATGTGAAGATATAGAAAAAGAAATGATTGTTGGAAGGTTTGACTCAGCATATAGGAAAGTCAGAACAGCCTTCGGTGAAACTAAAAGCAAGGGCGGTAACATTAAGAGTGCAACGGGAATTCCACTGTTAAGTGCAGAGGAGAGAGTGGATAGGTGCGAAGAGTACATTGAAGGCTTCTAAGAGGGGGAGGATTTGTCTGATGTGATAGAAGAAGAAACAGAAGTCGACTAAGAAGAAATAGAGGATTCAGTACTAGAAACAGAATTTAAAAGAGCTGTGGAAAACTTAAAATAAGGCAGAAGGGGTAGATAACAATTCATTAGAATTTCTAAAATCATTTGAGGAAGTGGCAGCTAAACGACTATTCACGTTGGTGTGTAGAACGTATGAGTCTGGCGATATTCCATCTGACTTTTGATAAAATATCAACCATACAATTCCGAAGAATGCAAGAACTGACAAGTGCGAAAATTGTAGCACAATCAGCGTAACAGCTCATGCATCCAAATTGCTGATAAGTATAATTACAGAAGAATGGAAACGAAAATTGTGGATGTGTTAGATGACAATTAGTTTGGCTTTAGGAAAGGTAAAGGTATCAGAGCGTCGATTCTGACATTGCGATTACTAATGGAAGCAAGACTAAAGAAAAATCAAGGCACGTTCATAGGATTTGTCGACTTGGAAAAAGCGTTCGACAGCATCAAACACAGTCCTTACATGCTCATTCATTTTAGGAATTGCTTTGCAACGTTAAGCCCAGGTATTTAATCGACATGACTGTGTCAAGCAGCACCCTGCTAATACTCTATTCGAACATTATGAGTTTGTTTTTCCTACTCATCTGCACTAACTTACATTTTTGTCATTTAGACCTAGCTGCCATCCATCAGATCAACTAGAAATATTGTCCCAGCCATCTTGTATCCTCCATCAGGCATTCAACGACGACACCTTCCCATAAACCACAGCATCATCAGCAAACAGCTGCAGACTACTGCTTACCGTATCTGCCAAATCATTTATGTACCGGTACATATAAAATAACAGCAGTACTATCAATGTTCGCTGGGGCACCCCTGACAGTACCCTTGTATCTGATGAACACACGCCGTCGGAGAGAACATACTGGCTACTATTATTTAAGAAGTCTGGCAACTTATTCCGTATACTTGTACCTTCGTTAATAGTCTGCAGTGTGGCACCATGTCTAATGCTTTCAGGAAATCTAGAAATATGGAATCCGCCAGTTGTCCTTCATCCTTGGTGCGCAGGATCCCTTGTGAGAAAAGTGAAAGCTGAATTTCCCACCAGCGAAGCTTTCTAAAACCGTTCTGATTTGAGGACAGAAGCTTTTCCCTCTCAAGGAAATGTATGATACTCGAACTGAGAAGATGTTCAAGTTTCCTACAGCAAACCGATGTTAAAGATATTTTTCTGCAATTTTACAGGTCCATTCTCTTACCCTTCTTGTATTGAGGAGTCACCCGCGCTTTTTTCCAGTCGTTTGAGGCTGTGCACTGGGGAAGAGATTCACTATAAATGCAAGCTAAGTAAAAGGTCGATGCTGTATAATATTCCTTGTAAAATCAGACTGGGACTCTATCAGAGCATGGCTACTTATTTGCTTTCAACTTTTTCAGTTGTTTCTCTACACCAGAGATGCTTATTACCAAGTCTTCCATACGGGAGTCTGTGCGATGGTCAGACAACGGTGTTTGTACGAATCTCCTGCGTGAACGATTCCTCAAATGCGAAGTTTATAACTTCGGCTTTATTTTTGCTATCTTCTACTGCCACACCAGACTGGTCAGCGAGTGACTGGATACAAGCCTTAGACCCACTTAGCGATTTTACTTAGGACCAGAATTTTCTCGATTTCTCGGCAAGATATACAGCTAGGGGGGTGACGTTGGTAGTTGTTGTAAGCTACGCGCATCGATGTTTTTACAGAAGCACAAATTTCTGTTAACTTTTGCCCGTCGTCATTAGCGCATCCTTTTTTTGAAGCGAGAGTACAACCGCCTTCGCTTCTTCAGCATTTTTCGAATTTCGCTGTTAAATCACGGTATGTCTTTTCTGTTCGTAATCCACTTACACGGTACATACTTCTCCAGAACATGATTTACAATCAGTGGGATGCTAACAACTGTCTATCTATTCTTTTTCGCAGAAATACCCTCCTAGCCTTCTTGATTGATTTATTAACTTCAGTATCCAAAGTCGCTATGATGACATCTTGGTCACTAATCCCTGTCTCTACATTGACGCCGTCGAGTAGGTCAGGCCTGTTCGTAGTTACGAGGCCTAAAACACCTCCACTGTGTGTGGGCTGTCCAACGAGCTGCTCAAGACAGTTGCATGTTACGCTATATTTGATCAAAGATTTGAAAATGATGTGCTACTTTCTAAGTATGCGCACCGCTATGAACGTAATGATGCGAACCTAATGATGCGAATGCATGATGCCAGATTGATGGAATTCCCCTATTAAACTTTACTGTGCTGGTTGTAAAAAGGATCATGAAACGAATAAATGATTTTCTTCTCAATGTACCTTCATTCTTAAAAATAATAATAATGTGTGTAAGCTTCGCAGCTTAGTAAGTAGGTTGGATTATTATAATGGCAGTCTGTTTAGGAATCAAACACGCTACCAACTAAGCCACGGTGATTACATACACTACTGGCCATCAAAATTGCTACACCACGAAGATGACGTGCTACATACACGAAATATAACCGACAGGACGAAGATGCTGTGATATGAAAATGATTAGCTTTTCAGAGCATTCACACAAGGTTGGCGCTGGTGGCGACACCTACAACGTGCTGACATGAGGAAAAACGTTTCACCAGGCAACGCCGGTCAACTGCTGTTTGTGTATGTGAAATCGGTTGTAAACTTTCCTCATGTAGCCGGCTGGTGTGGCCGAGCGGTTCTAGGCGCTTCAGTCTGGAACCGCGCGGTTTAAGTAGTTCTAAGCTCTAGGGGACTGATGACCTCAGATGTTGAGTCCCATAGTGCTCAGAGCCATTTGAACCGTTTGAACTACTCTTGATGAACTCACAGTATCGTGTTGAAGCTGCATGGGCAGCTGTACCTGTAGACGCCATCCAAGCTCTGTTTCACTGAATGCCCAGGCGTATCAAGACAGTTATTACGGCCAGAGGTGGTTGTTCTGGGTACTTATTTCTCAGGATCTATGCAACCAAATTGGGTGAAAATGTAATCACATGTCAGTTCTAGTATAATATATTTGTCCAATGAATATCCGTTTATCATCTGCATTTCTTCTTGGTGTAGCAATTTTAATGGCCAGTAGTGTATTTTCATGAACTCTTGATACGTATTTGAATACTGCTGTTTTTGAAGGAGGCGGAAGCGCTGCAGCTATTTGAGTGTCGACCGTTACGAAGATGTGCGTATGTGGGAATCTTACCGCGCCGGCGGCTCTCGATCTAGGCGGAACTCTATCTATTCCCTTCTGGTGGTCGGACTGTAGTGTAGACATCGACGAGTGGAAAAGCAGCTTCGGAGGCGGAGGTGGCGGTGGCAGCGCTGGGCACGCGCATGCACCAACTCGTGGTAAGCAGCAATATTTTGTTTTTAATAATATACGTAGGTTTTTTTACAAGTATAGGACGGGAGGTGGAGGGAAATAATTTTTTTGTCCTAAATATTTTGTTTTATTTACATATATACATTTTTACACTCAGTGCATAGCACAATATTTTCCAAACAGTTGTCTTCTGCATGCCTCAAATTCTGCCTCTATAGCATTCATTCTAACAGTCTTCACAACGTACACAGGAATTCCTTGAATTCAGCCTCTACGTGCTTTATAGGATCTACATTTTAAGACTTTGGCACGGGAGTAATACATGCATTTAAACGATGTTCTAATTGGTTCATATTTACACTATTTTTGCGTAATCAGTCAACAAAATCATAGTATGCCCCCCTTACATCTGGAAGCTGAAGTAAAATGGCTCTGAGCACTATGGGACTCAACTGCTGAGGTCATTAGTCCCCTAGAACTTAGAACTAGTTAAACCTAACTAACCTAAAGACATCACAAACATCCATGCCCGAGGCAGGATTCGAACCTGCGACCGTAGCGGTCTTGCGGTTCCAGACTGCAGCGCCTTTAACCGCACGGCCACTTCGGCCGGCGAAGCTGAAGTAAAGACGCAGTGATATGTAGATGTATGACCACTAAAAGAAAAGAAAGACAGTAAGACTTGGGAAAATCATGCCTCGTATTTTAGGTACCAAAACTGAAATCTAACACAATCTTAATACTTAAATCATATTCGTCTTATAGTCGGCTGTAGTATTCCGCAAACTCGAAGGTAAATTGGCCTCTGCCCTCAAAATATAGTGAATTGAAGTGTCACATAATATGATCGGTACTGAAAGGCCCTGCCGCTGGGGACAGGCGATTTAAATCCCCATCCAGCCATTCAGTGTTGTTCTTCCATGGTTGCGCTGAACTGCTTAAGGTAAATTCCGATGTCTTAGTTTTGAAGCAAGATTTCCTTCTCCATTCTTCCCCAATCTGAGCTCGAGCTCGTATGACCTTGTTCTCAACGAGACGTTAATCACAGATTTTTCATCTAATGACTTCCGCAAACCTGGAATGTTAAAGTCATTGGTTCCGTCCGTCCTCTTCCCTCTGATATAGTGAGTATGAGGGTCCGCAGCAAGTCGATGATATAAGGAAGAAGTAAGTATTCCGCTCCAAATTAAAGAAAAAAAAACTGGAACACTTTGCTTGCTTTTGCTCCATGATGTCTTAAGTGGGTATATTTTGGAGCAACTTATCAAACGTAGCTAAAATGAGTCTTTCAGAAGACTCTTCAAAGAAATTCTTTGTACCAAGTATTGCTTCTCACTATTTATATTTCCTAACGAACCTTTTTGCACGTATTAATGTTCTCTTCCAAACAAACAGCTCAGTTCCCAGAATAAATAAAAGGAATTAGAACAATCTTCTTAATGACTTAAAGTAACTTATTTTCGTCCAGAAAGACGCTCATTATTCAGGAACACACATTTCCAATAGCTCGTCAGCAACCGTAAAAACTTACCTAGTAGTCAAGTACAGCTTAAGGGGTGCCTAGGGGGTTTATTGGTGGTCATCAGCTCCGATGCTGTTGGTGAATTTCTTACGAGCACTAACTGGCGTACTTACTATTAACTTCATCTAATAACATGAATGCCCCCGTATGTGACTTTGGCCCACTTTCAGTGCGGTATTACGATCTGTGCAAGCCTTGCTAAGTGTGTACGTTTTCGACGATGTTTGGCTACAATGTGCACTTTATTGTCAACGATGAAGCTGACCTCCATCGACAAAATTTCGTAGGATGTTCATGTACGTTTTCCGAGTATTGTGGTATAACGGACCCGTCGTCTCCGATTACATTGCATTTAGTTCAATTGCTTCCCGATATTCAACTTTGTACATGTATTCCACTGGAAACATCTGCACAGCAGTGCAAATGTAGACAGTAACCGCTGAAAGTCTTGTTTCAAAAAAAAAAAAAATGTTCCCTTTCACTCACTGTATTCGCTGTTGACTTCACGCTACGCCCTCAGTCTTGCATTCGGTACTGCTCAGTTCTGTCTCGGGTTTGTTTCTCTTGCAGTGTTAATTGCACATTAACAGTCACGTACTGCGGGTTTGCTAATGAAGAGTTGGCCAATATGCACTTGATTATGGTGGCCTTTTCATGCAGTGATGGAAATCACATCACAGTAATTCTGTATCTATCTGAGGGTTGCATTCCCCTGTGTTTTGTGTTGTACGTTTTGGTGATTGTATATTACATGATTTTTTCCCCATTTTGAAGATATTATCAGAGAAGACAATGTAACTGTGGTAACTAAACAAATAAATCCTAATTATTACTTACATTACTCTGCAACAAGGCAACAGAGAGCACGGGGTCCCTTACACCAAAACACTCAGTAAACAACCCAGAATAACGTCCGAAATTTGTTCGGTGGAGTTCGGGTTAACACCGTACAGGCACTTAAATGTTTGTCCTAAGTTTTTTAATTAATGTATAAACATTTTTTTTTACTTTCGTCACATTCTTGAAAGCCATCTTAACAGTCCTTTTGTAAATACAGCAAGCAGCCGATTAGTCAGGTTACAGTGGATCCGAGACTGCACGGCTAATCGAAGAATACGGATAGTCGTAAATAAACATGCTTTTCACCGGAAGCTTCTACTTGCTGTGTTTCCAAAACATGCTACATATCACATTAAATACTTCACCAGAAACTGACATTTTATTTACGAACATACACTGAAAACTCACTGTATTTTTTATTGCTTGGTTTTAGTTCACTTTCGAGAAAGAATCTTCCAGTTATTTTTTGTCTGCTTTTCATTATTTGTTTCCTTTGACGACGGTTTTCATTACCTGGCAAGTCAAACAATCGATGTAGTCAGACGAATTGCGTCACTAATAACAAATCAGTGCGCTTCAGTCGTTTGATGTACGTCTCAACGCGTTCCTCGATCACTTCGTCCTCGTTCCCTTGCTTTACCGAAAACACATTGTTTACTTTATCCACGTCACTTAGCTGCTCACATACTGGTTCATAGGTATCGATATTTACTCACTTGTGGATGTTCTCTTCAGCTACGTCTTCATTAAGAGAAATCTGTATACTAAGTGGAAATATACGTTTTATTATAACAGAATACCTCATGCTTGTTTTTCTTTATTTTTTCAAAAATTTCCACACTATGCGCAGATAATTTGAAAGCCTTATAATGCGCAGGCGAGTAATAGGTAGTTTGCTGTAAGTGTTATGTGTTTTTGTTGTTCTGGCATGTTACACGTTTTTGAAGGTCTCCTATGGGACGAACAGTGTGTTTGATCTGATCTAACCCAACGGTGTGACGTGCAGAATGCTGTCACGTGGAGTTAACAAGGCGGATGATCGAAAGTGTGACGCGCGAGGAAGGATTCAGACCTCTTACGAGTGACTGACTTTTTGGTTGCCATGGGGCGCACGGAGACGATGTGGCTGTGAACACATGTGGTCGACAATGGTGGTAGGGAAAGTCAGTTTGGCGTTCCAGACCCCCACACGCTCCCCCCAACTATCGATTTGACAGTCGTGGCGTGGGCGATTGACGCGGACATCGTCATGGCAACGAGATTTATCGACGCGTGGGCAGCATCACTTAGGCGATGCGACGCATGCCGGATGACGCGGCCAGGCGGCCACAGCCACTCCCAGCCGCGCTGCCCGCTGCCAGCCGCTGGTCGCCATGGCGACACGCCGTATTGACGCACCGCCGCATCCAAGGCGCTCCTCCGGCCTTCCTATGCTCTCGCTTTACGTCATCTATACCATAGCCTCAAGAATACTTACTCTAAAGTGCCTTACATATTCAACGATATGCCACATCTATTCAGCTGCTTCTCTTTCATTAGCATATGCTAATGTGCTTTGGGCTATTAATTAATTTGTTCTTGTTGTGGTCTGCAGTTCTAAGACTGCTTTGATGTAGCGCTGTACGCTAGTCTATCCACTACGTGCCTCTTCATCTTTACATAAACACTGTAACCTACATCTATTTGAAGCTACTTACTGTGTTCAATCCTTAGTCTACCTTCATAAGTTTTGCACCACGCCCCACACACCCCTTCATTACCAAAATAACTATTTCTTGATGTCTAATGATATGTTCTATCAAGCGATCCCTTCTTATAGTCAAGTTACGCCACAAATTTATTTTTCCACCTGTTCGGTACAATACATTCTAATCACTTATTCGTTGTACCCATCTATATTTCTGCATTCATGTGCAGCACCATATTTCAAATGCTTCGATTTACATGTTGACTGAAGTGCTTACCGTCCACGTTTCACTTCCGTAAATGTTAACAAATACCTTCAGCAAATGCTCTGTAACACTTAAATTTATATTTGGTGTTAGAAAATTTCTCGTTTTCGGAAACGCTTTCCTTGACCCATTTTACAGACTTTAAATACTAATAACTGATAATATTGAAAACAGTGGTGAACAATCACTTTGTATTTCGCATATGACATAACAATTCCTGTGAATTTTTTTGCTACGGAATCGAACTGTACTCTTAGAAATGTGATGTCACGTAAGGTTGTAATGTTGTTGCTGATAGACAATAAAAGCGGGTTAAAAGCTGTGAGCTGTCTGGGGAAGTTAACATTGCATTACTGAGCAACTGTTTCACCAGGTATCCAGTCTAGCTTACCAAATTCCCAACCAGACTAACATTAATTATAATCTTTTAATAGTCATACGACAACCGGTGATATATATATGTTAAATGTTAAAATAAACGTCCAAATATAAACTGATTTATTTCTTTTTAATTAAATTTTCTTATATATATATATATATATATATATATATATATATATATATATATATAAGAAAATTTAATTAAAAAGAAATAAATCAGTTTATATTTGGACGTTTATTTTAACATTTAAAATTTCAGCATATTAAACTTGATTCATAACTAAACTGGTGCCTTGTTTAGGATTGTTAAAATGTAAGTTTCTAATCTTACGGAACACATCAAATATGGAGGCAAGATTGGGAGACTGCATACAACACTGCATTCATAAAATAACACATGAGGAAAGTTGAAACATATGCAAGAGGAAATTAACCACAACCAACCGATTCAATTTTCACCCAAAGAAGCTACGTTCGTAGCGCAATCCTGTCCGTCATGTAATTACCACACACTGGTATACTAAATTCATACTAACTCTCTGTGAAATCTTCCCGAAAAGAATAGCTGAGGGCTACTTTGATGATTACACCACATGCTTCACGTGGTCAACTTGGTTTACACAAAGAGTGCAACTCCACAATAATTTTGATAATTAAAATAAATTAGATCGAAAAGCAATTTACAAAAGAAAAACCTCGAACTGGTTACTATCGTCTTACTTTTAACCTGATGGGTCAAACAATTGTATAAGCATGTGGTACTGGTCTCACAAAGTACACCCCACGTGGGTTGAACATAAAGAAAAGTTGCTATATTGAAAAATAATGTCAAGCCGAGACGTTATAATCTCACGCACATTCGCATTTAAGATTGATGATCTTAGTTAGAGTTACTGATCAACACGTGGTTCCACTTTACTCACAAAGTAGTGACAAAGCAACTACCGGAATGTATTCTGAACTTCACACTCGAATTACACTGCGTTGCAATTTAACATAACATTAGATATTTTAGAGCTAAACCTGAAATAAAGGTGATTAAATTTTCAGTTAGGTTGAACTTAAGAAATCCATTGTCCTACGGACTTAGCAGACACGCGCTTAGCCGGAGATCTTACCACTTCAGGCGCTCGCCGCGGACAGACTGACCTGGGCTCCTACCTGAAGGGTGCCTCACAAATACAAACGGAAGTGACCAGAGAGGCAGCTTCCTATACCAACATGACAAGGGACGGACAGGACCATACTAAGAATAGAAACCTCTTTGCTTCTAGAAAGCGTAGGTACCTGTTCCGACGTTGGTCCTACTGTTCTCTAGCAGACAGGCTTGTCTGCTACCATAAAGCATGCAACTAGAAATACATTTGCTCATTCATTCTTTCACACAGAAGGGAAGGAGGATGACAGTATCTTATCATATACAATATATAAAAGAAAGCGGATGTAGGTTCTGTACGAGACTGTGTGACATGAATTACATATAAACTGTGTTTTAAAGTGTAGTATTGTGACAGATCGTTCTTGTTTATGTGTAAAAGTAACACGTTCCACTACTCAGTCTCCTCCCAGATAGTCAGAAACGCCACAGTAAATTTAGAAGAGGAATTTATGCCGTAAATGACAACAGATTTAAGAAATTAACATGAAAGGAATCCAACAGAGACCTTTCAAGGTTTTTCAAGATATTTAAAATAATGTATTGCTTTCTAGCATTTTATTCTCTTAGTTATTTACATATTCGCAATGAACCTTTGGCTCATTCAGTGGATGTGAAGGAAACGTACGAAATGTGACCCATCTACTGCAGGACATCAAATATAAAGATCATGAACTGATGATCTGCTGTGGTTGAAAAGTTGTTGCAGTACATACTCATTTAGAGTTTGGTTCCATGATATACTCTTGTTTTTTCATAGCCCAAACATGAAAACCACAAATATGTCGAGGAATGACTGTTGAGATAAATATATACTGTAGCAATGGAGACTAATAAAGACAAACTATTAGTTTAAACATTTTTTATATATCCTCTTGATTTCAGTCTGAGAGGCACATTTTTGAGAGTATTACTACTTTCGATGTCCCACTGTAGCCTCTTACAGTAGTTGCAATATTCTGACGTGTCGTTCCGACACACACACGGCGGGCTACTTATTCAAGTCAGTACATCTGAAGATAACGCAGGGAGATCGAAACTAGTCATAATTATAAAAAAAAAAAGGAATGAGACTGAAAGTAAACCATACATTTTTTTTTAATATCAGCGCAGTTGGTTATTTCTCTCGTGACTAATATATCGGTTATAGGGCCAATAATTAGTTGTGCCAAAAAAGCCATACTACTTCCGCTTCAGATTAAGTTAGGCCTGATGTAGAAATTTTCAAAGGTTTTTGATAAATAGGATAAGGCCAACAATTAGTTGTGTCATAAAAGCCATACTACTACTCACGATATTCGAATTACGTACTTGGACTTCGTTCAAAGCATTTGCTCCTGGCTTTTTCGGAAACAGAAGGCCGTAGAATTATGTTTCTATAGTAACTACAAAAATTGGGTACACAAAAAATAAACTTTATAAATACGCTCCTTGATTCCTTTCCCGCAAAAATTAGGTGACATTAGCGACGAAAGAGTGAACGCTTCCAACAGGACATTCGTTCCATTTAAAATCACTATCAAGGACGCTGGTATCCTTAAATGATGAGCGATTGCTATTATATTTTGTTTTAGAGAGACTGATGAGACACCTTACCACAGTAAAACATCTACATCCCATTTTTTGAAATAAATGAATACATAAACATTTCTAATTATTACTATTCTTTTTGATTGTGCGTGTGAGTTTTTCTATAACATGATGAGTTCTTTGATGTTTTAAATAAGAGTTTGATTAGTTTTCAAGTTATGTGTACCATACTATGGTTTTATAAACGTTCACCACATACTGTAAATAAAATCGATACGATTTTTATTTTGACGTGATGGAGAGAAACTGGTGACACCTTTAAATTCCACATCAAAAAATTAGATACACTGACCCACTAGGAAACCAGATGCAGAAAAACGTTTCAATTTCTTATCCAGTAACGTAAGTTGATCGAAGAAAATTACTGAAAAAATATAAGAAGTACAAAAGAGAAATGCTTATAAACTTCATTGACTTCATTAAAGCTTTTGATCATATTAAAAGAAGGAAGCCATCTCTTATACTGGGCCACAGGATTTATCCAAACACTTAATATAAGTCACAAAAAGCATGCATGAGGAGTCATATGTATTTGTTGCAGGGACCGGTAATTAAAATAGCGAGTGCAGCTTTTCAGCCGTGATTTCTGTTGTGTGTGTAAACGAAATACTTTTGCCATCGGATTAGGGAAAGATGGCGAAGGAAATCGGACATGCCCTTTCAGAGGAACCATTCCGGCATTTGCCTAAAGAGATTTAGGGAAATCATGGAAAACCAAAATCAGGATGGCCGGACACGGGTTTGAACCATCGACCTCTCGAATGCGAGTCCAGTGTGCTAAACACTGCGCCACCTCGCTCGGTGGGTAGTTATAGTTAACAGTGAGAATAATCTGTGAAGATCAGCATGTCAACTACAGAGAATCTGGACTCCACGCAATTTGCAGATATCTGATAACAAAACGAAGGTGATGAAATATTATTGGAAAAACAGCATTAAGTCCACAACTGTATTAAATGCAAAGATACTACAGCAATCAAACATTTTTAAGTACTTAGATGTAAGTAAAGTTAGTTTGCAGCTGTATGCCATTCCCATCTGCTACCTACCTTCCATGTATGTAATGCATACCACATCATTCATAACCTACCGCATGTGTGGCATCCTTGCTCGTCCCTGGCGATTCTTTCCCTCAATAGCTCCCTCTGCTATTGTTCCGATGATGTTGTTGTGTCCTATGAGTTTATCTCTTCTTGTTTTGACGCGCCGCCAAGAGGCACATCTAAAGAAGAAGAGAGAAGGAAAGAATCGCCAGGGAGGACCAAGGATGCCACACATGCAGCAGATTATGTATGATGTAGTATTTACTACATTCGTGGGAATGAAGCGAAAGTCAGACAGAAGAGGGGAATGACATATTACTAAAAACTGACCTCAGAGTTGAACACTAAAGAGAGAGATATAACAAGAAGACGAAATTTATTTTCAATTTAAAGTAGCGTAATTTAATTTAATGAATTGCTCAATCAGACGAACATTACAAATGAAAATAAGAAAAGAAATTTTACGAAACACGGCCAGTCCCAGTAGCAGTGTGCGGAAGCAAAATCTGGTTTACAGCAAAAAGTAATACACTATGATTCCTGAATGCGGAAATGACATTTCTCACACATGTAGCATGATATGCATGATAAGACAGAAACTGAAATCTCTTTAGTATTAATGATAAAACTGTAAAACCATTATGTTTGTCTGTCTGTTGTTTGAACACGCTAATCTCCAAAACTACTTGGTGAATTTTTATGGGGTTTTCACAGGTAACATGAGTGTAGCTTGAGGCAAGTTATAGGCTTTATCACATAAAAATCGGAACACGAATAAAAGACATCATAATTTAAAGTTTTATCTAAAATCCTCTGCTCAGCTTAATAGTTCGGATGTTTACTTATCACGGCGTAGTACACCAAAGAACCAATAGATGGCGCTGTTAGTTTTTTTAACTCAGTGACAGATGTACTCGTATTTTCGGAAATTTACATCAGTGAAAGAATTAATTACCGCAGTTTTATATTTACGAATACAAATTAAGAGCGATTTACTTGCTAGGACATACGGATTTACTGATTTCGTTTGGTGTATTAGAAATTTCACGACATTGCTCTGCTTCTTGTGATGGCTTTAATTTATATTGGACTTCTTTCATAGGACAGTTTTTGTACCTCTGTGACGGAAGTACGTATCTGCGAAAGTTTCCGTCAGCGACAGAATTAAGTGCCACAGTCTTATCTTTATGGATACTAACTAATATTGAATTTAGTTTACCAGGATATACGGGTTTACTGCTATCCCTTTGTTAACAAAAACTTAACAAAATCTCTTTGCTTCAGTCGATAGGTTTTATTTATATATGACTTCTTGCTTAGGAGAAACGAATTATTCAGTTTACCTTGTGATTTGGGTGACTATTTACTATGCTTTGATTTAGTTTTGTATACAAATAAACATTTCAAGATAGCGGTCGAGTCTGTCTCAGTACATCAGAACGGCTAAAATACTGATTACTATGCGATCTCAAGAATCCATTGAAGATCATGAGGCGATACTTGGCGCGGTTTGAGAGTATCTGGCTTTCTCTCGCTCTTTGGAAATCATTTCCGAAAGCGACACGTGATCTAAGTCTGATAGAGAGCAACTTTAATTACCTCGCTTCTCGGAACTCTTCACTTACCGTGGCTCAACGTCACTTCTCTCCAAGAGGAAATTTTGATAGGAAGTGGCGCAGAGGAGCGAGTTTCTATACTCGGCATCTCACTTATTCCTAACAAATCACCATTTCGCGTTACAAATTTGCAATTTACGGTTAGTTTATGTTATTCCATAACAGTGAACACAGCACAAGGCCAGACGCTGTGTTTTGCTGGTGTGGGCCTGAGTGTCAGTTGCTTTTCGCACGGCCAGCCTACGTGGCTATCTCCCGTGTTAGTGAAGCAAGCAAATGCTATGTACATGTCCCCAATAATATTGCTTCAAATGTTGTACAGAAAGTAGCTGAATAAGTCAAAAATAAATTCCACGTGTATGAAGTCTCTGACACAACTAAAAATAAATATCCAGGCAGTGCCAGGTTTCTCAGTTAGTACAGAAATGAAAGCAGGATCAGGAATCATATTTATAAATAAATAAAGAAAAAAGCGAGAGAATATAGAAAGAAATGGAAAGAGGACAATGGCAGTCTGGAGGATAACAGACCAACCACCAAATAAACTACAGAAATATAAACTAACAGAACGAAGAAACTTAGGGTCGACGTAAAACCAGATAGAAGGACTTAGACTTCTCTCTATAAGTAGGCGTAAGAGACAAATTCTAAGAAGTGCAGAAGAAGGAGATAACGATGAAACTTTTTAATGAATAACAATTCTCGAAAATGTGCACAAAATTAAGAGCAAAACTGTTTCTATAACTACACCCACTTATTTACTCCGTACGTAACTATACAGTGTTTGGCACCACTGCACACAAACGGAGTGTAGCCAAAAATCTACTGCTATACCTCCGTAAGAGCCTTAATTGTCACTATTTTGTACTGACGGCCCTTAAACAAGACGCAGACAGGCAACACATAGAATTCTGACAAATTCCTCAATAGTGTTTCTTCTTACATCCCAGGATTGCCGTCTAAGATCGTGGTGTATATCCGTAATACATTCATGCTGAACGAACAAGCTGTTAAAACAATTATCAGTACGTCTTTAAACTGCTTCGATGTCTTCTTTTATCCCAACCTGTTGGGCAAAGCCAAACACTTGAGAAATGCTCATTAATGGGTCGCATAAGATCTTTAAGCCATCTCCTTTATAGACGCGCTAACTTTCCCAGAACTCTCTCAATAAACGATGGTCGCTCATTTAGCCTCCCAGCTACTGGCTAATTACTTGAATGTTCCGTTTAACGGAATTTCGCAACGCTATGCCAAGATATTTAAATACCAATACTGAGCCAAGCAGAGGACTATTAATACTATATTGGAGCAATACAGGGATATTTCTCCTACACTTTCGCATTAAACTACATTTATCCACATTGAAATCTAGCTCTAATTCATTACACTGAATATATTGTAAATGCTGTTAAAGTAGTTCTGAATCCCTACAGTCATTCAGCTACGACGCTCGGATATACAACAGTATCATCAACAAACTTACTCAGATTGATGCCCTCCCTATCCTACAGTTCGTTTATGTACATTTAGGACAGAAGCGGTCCTATCGTACTTTCCTGGTACGTCTCTGGCTTTACCGCTGTTTCTGATGAACACTCGTCGTCCAGGACATCGCACTGGGTTTCAACAGTGGAAAAGTCTCACATATTTGAGAACCCACTCCGTATACTCGGAACTTTCTTAACACTTCACGATGTGGTACAGTGTCGAAAGCATTTTGGAAATCTAGGAATATGGAATCTATCTGTTGTCTTGCGTCCATGGTTCACAGGATATCGCGTGCGAAAATGGGTAATATTGCTCCACACTAGCGATTCCCTGAAAGTGTATGTTGATTTACTGGCAGAAATGTTTCTCTCTCGAGGAAACTCATGACACTGAAGAAACTATTTTCGCGATGATAAATAAAAATGTATAGCTAATGTCAATTGCACATAATTCGTAAGAAGCTATGCAACGATAATCACATTCTTCTTGATAATTTGTTACAAAAATCAGTCCTCAGGACTACTTAAAAAAATGATAAGTTACGTTCGGAGAATATAGCTATTTTTGTGTGTCGACTTTCCACTGAACGATTTTACAGATTTCTGTAAAATAAACAATTTAGATTTCCTTTTTCCACTTAAGGTTGAGGTTGAAATCTATCAACATACACAAACTGCCTAAGTAACAGGCACAGATGAACTGATAATCGTACGTACGGCTTAAAATAAACTTAAAAACTAGCGACAAGAAAAAATACGATACTGCCGACCTCAAGCACGGGAAGAAAAGACGATGAGTTGTTTGCGATATCGATTTGCCAACTGGCACAGACAGTCACACAAGATGGTAACTACTGTTACGCCAAGTCATTGTAATTTTTCTGTTCTCTTGTCTCTAAAAAGAGCTCCTCACCTCTGATTCTCATAATTAATTCTAAAATGGACGTTTAACACGCAACAGTTTAAACTAAACATGTTAAAGACATTTGGTATATGTTTGTAATTGAAATACGCACATAGTCCTCAATTTTCGCAATAGTTTCTTACTTAATCATAAGAAAATCTTCGAAAGCAATTATCCCTTGATATTATTTGCAGGCAATAAAATAAATTAGTAACTCACTTAAGACAGCCAATAAATGAAAGGAACAAAATGTATAGTGTCGTCCACAAGACAAAAACTATCTGGGAGCTATTGCGTTCTTGTTTGGTAAAGAACCCTGAAGTTCAAAAATACAATTCTGGTCCAAGTATGTGGACGATTGACTGTGTTTATAGAAAGGAACCATAAGAGAAATAATTAATTTTTCAATACTTTGAATTCGCACTATAGTAAAATTAAGTTTACAATAGAGTTGGGAGGAGACTCAGTCAGCTTCTTAGACCTTGACATTGTCATTAGGAAGCAAAAACATTTTTGAAGGTGTACCGAAAGTAACCTCAACATCTACATCTACGTCTACAGACCCAGTAACACGGACCAATACCAAAATTCTGTAAGACACAATCATATATCTCTCCACTCCACACTGCACCGCCTGCTATTCATACCACAAACCACATTTATTTTTATGGACAGGAACCACAAGAGAAATAATTAATTTTTCAATACTTTAAATTAACACTATAATAAAATTAAGTTTACAATAGAATTGAGAGGAGACTCTGTCAGCTTCTTAGACCTTGACATTGTCATTAGGAAGTAAAAACATTTTTTGAAGGTGTACCGAAAGTAACTTCTACATCTACATCTACATCTACTTCTGCAGACCCAGTAACACGGACCGATACCAAAATTCTGTAAGACAATTATATATCTCTCCACTCCATGTTGCACCGCCTGATACTCATACCACAAACCACATCAGATCTTGAAAATGAATTAAAAATAATTTTCAAAAATTGCATACGGTAATGGTTATAGCCCTACCCCTGTTAGAAAGAAGAGAGAGGGGATAACAGCACTTCTGTATCTTCCTCAGAATGTACTAAATGACACTGACAGAAATAGGCTCCATCCTATGTGCAGGTAGGACTTCGCAGTGGTCAGTGGTCATAATGTTTCGGCTCATCTGTGTATAATGCCACTTACCTTGACACGAGCCAATTATATAGTCTTGTTTGCTGTAGTTATTGACGATCAGTGAGTATTGGTGGTATTTTTTTTTCACTCACAAGTGTCAATAGCCAATTTTAATTTTCACTTTTCAGGGGCCACCGCATTCCACTGTCAGATTATATCCAGCCACTCGCCGCTGGACTTGAAACATAGTGCTGTGCACTGGTATTACGTCAAAATAAATGAAGTGATAACACGGAAGCGTAATCCAGTCCGCATTCGTGAAGCAATCTTTGCATAAGAACTCATATTACGAGCCGTGTTAAAATGAAATACTAAAATAAAGTAGCAAAACGCTGGGGACTGTAATAGCATTACATGGGCTCCACTCTCAAAACAAAGTTTTAGGTAGACATAAAACAATAGCAATTTTATTTTAACAGGCATAAAAGTCTGACTTAATATAAAATCACTTGATGTTACTAATATTCTGATCAATGTACACAAATATCTTCTGAAATTATATGAACTGTCTCTGGAGTTTATGAAAAACTGATAAACCTAGTAGTTACACATGTAGTGCACACAACTGTTGAGTGCAGATGGATAACAAGCGGACGGCTGTCTATTAATCACAAGCATTAAGTCAAATAACCTGGCGGATACCGATCATTGCACCTGAGTCCACAGAGGTCATGTTGCAGAGACGGAGGCTCATAGCTGACGGACGCCTGCAAATTGTCGTGGTGAAGGCATGTAGTTCTGGTTGAGGTGGGAGCTGGAATTGGCTTGCCGAGGCTGTGAGGCCGTATTAAGTACTGCACAGCTGGATGGCTATGACATGTCCTAGTTGCTGGCATGTGATAGCGGAAACAAGTAGTGCTGTGTTAGCCGCACTTGCTATTAGTGACATGGGCACCACCTGTAGAAGAAGCGAGTGCCGACTATCTGGGCAACTGCCGTCGGAACTGCCCATGAAACAACCTCGTGTTGTTGTTGTTCTCTGGGCATGTAAGTGAGTGACTCCAGAATGCACGTCTCCTGCAGGTCGTGCTTTAGCAACCTGCACAACTTGCGTGTTATGTTGGTGGACTACATATTTTGATACAACTGGGACGTCATACCTCACATGCACGTTCGCCTGGTATGTCAGGAACTGATCATGTCTGAGATTTGGCTGGTACAAGATTTGTCCTTCGCAGTCCTCTAGAGCTATCGTACTGCACGTCAGTCAGCGTGATCTACGTTCCCCAGAAACTTAGGAAATCAATTGTGTGGAGTTTTCTCGGCATTTTTGTGTTGTTAATGCATTGAATACAGCTCGTAACAAATCTCTCAGCTCTTCTTCGAACTTTTCTGCATTTTCCGTTGAGGTAATATCTAACTGCTCCCAGATCCAAAGAACAACTCCAACCAGTAAAGTGATACCTGTTGTGGCCACATTCACAATATTTTGTGCCTCTTCGAACACTACAGCATCACGCGTATAAAGTTTTAAAAAAGCGTTTGAAAGAATGGACGCTACGCACTGGCTTCAGACTTTTGATCGAATAGACAGTGTGCTGAATTTTTTCATGGATGCCACATCTGGTTAAACTTACACTGAAAATGAAGTACATAGTTCCGAGCGTGAGAGGTTCTCAGAGGCATATAGGCCTCGTTTTGGACAACAAGATGTGCCTCCCAGCACAGCGGAGGAATATGGAAGTAAGGTTCTTCAAAACTCTTAAGATTAATAAGTACCTCATTCTTTGGACTCTAGCAAAACTTGTGTGTTTCAGTTTTATAAAGCTGTTGTGCTGTTTCAGACATGACTATGGATGCCGAATGCATGGATCAGCGTTACCTTAAAGTTTAATGGGCATTTATGTTACTTACTCTGAGTGGCTTCTTCGTTTGACTTGGGTGCTGAGAGGATTAGTCCAGTTATGAAGCTCTGTACTTATGTTCACCACTCAAGCAGAGCCATTAAAGAAGTCGCAGCCCTTCATGCTGTCAATTATTCAAAAACAGTCTTAATCGCATTTATTATTATTATACCGCCAACCGGTTTCAGTCCAACGTAGGGGTCATCTTCTGGGCGTTTACACTGTGAAATTATTGATATCCGTCAGAAAGACTCCATTATACAACAGCTAACATTACGTAAATTTAAAATATGTTACCCATTGGTCGACTGCTCGTGGTGCTACCCCTGTCTGATTTACGCTTTATAAACCATGGCAACGGCGTCCTCACCACAAGGAGTAGAGGGCTCTGTAGTCCTTCCATATTAACCGTTTCAGTAAATTGACTCAAATGTTTTCTACGTAAATGTACGAATATATATATTATAATACAAGACGACACCAGTTTTTGTGTGTCACAAATTGTTTCACTTTATATTATGGCACATCATATAATATACTTTTACGAATTTTACGAGTTGACTACGGAACATTTGTTATTAGTTTATAATTAACACTATAAGTGTAACTCTTTTTTAATGGAATGGTTCCGTTTTCCGTTATTTACTGTCACTTAAATTTAAGTTAAGCCAAGGTGACTAGTAATTACATACAATACACTGTATTAAATGCCGTTGATCACCGCTGGGGGTGTTGCCGTCTATTCACGTGATCTCAGCACGCTATTTAAGCCCATACGAAGGGTTAGTCTCGCATAGTTTCCTGCCGTTAGGTAGACAGGAGTGACACCACCAGCAGTCGACCACTGGGTAACATATTTTAAATTTACGTAATTTTAGCTGTTGTATAACGGAGTCTTTCTGACGGATATCAATAATTTCACAGTGTAAACACCCAGATGATGACCCCTACGAGCCGAGCAGTTTAAGGCGCTGCAGTCGTGGACTGTGCGGCTGGTCCCGGCGGAGGTTCGAGTCCTCCCTCGGGCATGGGTGTGTGTGTTTGTCCTTAGTATAATTTAGGTTAAGTAGTGTGTAAGCTTAGGGACTGATGACCTTAGCAGTTAAGTCCCATAAGATTTCACAGACATTTGAACTTTTGACTCCTACGTCGGGTTGAAACCGGTTGGCGGTATAATAATAATAAATTCGATTAAGACTGTTTTTGAATAATTGATTAATCATACTAATCGCTGCTTCATCTTCACAACCATGTTGTCCAAAAACCTTCATGCTGTGTGAGGCATGTGGGTGCCTGTCCGGTCTCTCGTCACCGGTATACCACCTGGTTGGGTGACCAACCGTGGAAAGTTGAACACTTCTCACACAACCTTTGGGATCTCCAGGAAAACAAACATAGTGACACTTTCTTGAATCAAATTTCAGTTCTCACCCTGGATTGGACTCAGCACCCTCGTATTTGCGGACAAGTCCCAAAAGTGAAGTGGAAGAGAAGTTGTACTCAGATAAATATTTATTTAAATGTTGTACAATATTTTAAAACAGAACTGCAACTATTTTCCAGGAGGTAGGTGGGGGGGGGGGGATATCCTTGGCTACTTTGCGATTAGCTATTATCATGTCCACAAGCCCCACTTGCCAAATGAACTCGCCACCTAAGATGAAGAGACAAGTCATCTTGAGGGTAGAAGAGCTGATGAGATTCATTCAAGCTATGAAATTCCACAATCTGTTGTTTCTCCTCCCTTCTCCCCTGCTCCTCACAGGCGAATTCCTGCTATTCAGCGCCTGTAAAGAGCGGAGAGATGAGACAAGTTCATCCAGGACATCATAATTCACCTTCAGCATCAACGGAGGTAGGTGACATTCTGCTGTATACGGGTATATGATGGATTTCGCTGCAAAAAACTGGTAGATGCAGCAGCTAAGAAGACCTAGTCGATACCTACAACGCCCGAAAGCAAGCTTCACCAAATGCAATGATATCGTAGGTGGGACACAACGCCTTGCATCAATGAAAGGAAGAAATACCTGAAGTTATGAACAACAAGCTTTGGTTGGTTAAACCAGACACCTGGCCAATGCGTAGGTCCTTCTACCAATAGAGTCGGAACGGAGTCTTTTTAGCTCGCCATCCGACTGGGCACAACCTGTGAAACTTGAATCCATCGTGTGGCTTGAGGACTCCCCCGTGTGCGTTGCCTGTAGTATACGGATGTTTGTACGGCATAATTGAATAGAATATGTTTCACGTCATGACAAGACGGCAGCAATCAGTTTACCGGTTGATCTGCCATTTATTTTACCAGACAAAGAAAGGAATGTGGTATGAGTTTCAAAATGTTTCATTACGGCTAATCTGTACCTGGAAAAGTATAACAAAGTGATTTACAGCTTGTTCTTTATGGGGTATGTACCATAGTAACAAGCCAGAGATTGAGTTCATTCACGCTTTTTGTTCTGTTCATCGTTTTCATATCCGCTTGCTGCTTTAAAAGCTCTTTTTACAGTCTGCCGTACACGGAAACTGCATCTGATACCGTAATTGGGGCGGTTCAGGTTTGTTGTGTGCTTTATTTCTCTGTACGATATGTTTGTTGTACGTAAAATAATACCTGAACTAACACAGAATGTGTGCAGAAAATGGATAAAGCTATGACTGTCGCAGAGCAAACTCAGTATTGAATATTACAGTGAGAGTGGTGAATGTTTCCGATACCGATCTGCACAACTGTTGTTGCATTAGCAATATTGTTCGTGCACGCAATCCAGATCCGTCAATACCATAAATCTACTCTCAATTGCGCTCGTCTGTTCATCATTTTGTTATTCTCATCCACAAAAAGACCGCAGCCTCCAAGGATCGTTCAAAATGTATCCTTTCGATCGTGTTGGTGCAGCGTAAAGCAACGTAATGCAACTCCGAAGCCGGTATATAAGCTACGACCTACTGGCAAGGGATTAGTGTGACATTCATGCCTTTCCGAAGTGAGTGCGGTAAATGTGGAAATGTGAACTATGGCGACGTTATTAAAAATGCGTCCAAACTGAACCAAAGCACTGTTTGTCCTTTTTTTTATGCTGCTGAAGCAAAAACACCGGTAGACATCCATCGGAGAATGAAGAATGTGTGCAGAGCAGCACGTCTGTCAAAAACCATCGTTCTGGACATGGGGTGTTGCCGATTCATGTTAATACACGTTCCCATATGGCAAATGTCGTAACACAGAAGTTCCGCCAACTCAAGCGGGAGACATTCGAGCACCCCTCCTGTACTCCTAATTTCTGCCCATGCGATTATCACTCCTCCGGTCCCTTAAAAGAGGCCTTCAAGGGTGGACATATACCTGTCGGGCGAGAATGTGCAGCAGGCAGTAACGGACTTTTGCACACAGGAGGGCACAGCGATCTAACAAACGGGTATCTTTAAGCAGGTACGTCGATGGGATGATTGCCTCAATTCTCACGGCGTTTTTGAGTGATTAGCATACTGATTATGGACTATACAACCTTCGAACGTAAACTTGTTCATCGCCCGTTATATCAAAAGGAGATTTATATACACTACTGGCCATTAAAATTGCTACGCCAAGAAGAAATGCAGATGATAAACGGGTATTCATTGGACAAATATATTATACTAGAACTGACATGTGATTACATTTTCACGCAATTTGGGTGCATAGATCCTCAGAAATCAGTACCCAGAACAACCACCTATGGCCGTAATAACGGCCTTGAAACGCCTGGGCATTGAGTCAAACAGAGCTTGGATGGTGTGTACAGGTACAGCTGCCCATGCAGCTCCAACACGATACCACAGTTCATCAAGAGTTGTGACGAGCCACTTGCTCGGCCACCATTGACCAGACGTTTTCAATTGGAGAGAGATCTGGAGAATCTGCTGGCCAGGGCAGCAGTCGACCATTTTCTGTATCCAGAAAGGCCAGTACCTACAACATGCGGTCGTGCATTATCCTCCTGAAATGTAGGGTTTCGCAGGGATCGAATGAAGGGTAGAGCCACGGGTCGTAACACATCTGAAATGTAACGTCCACTGTTCAAAGTGTTGTCAATGCGAACAAGAGGTGACCGAGACGTGTAACCAATTGCACCCCATACCATCACGCCGGGTGATACGCCAGTATGGCGATGATGAATACACGCTTCCAATGTGCGTTCATCGCGATGTCGCCAAACACGGATGCGAGCATCATGATGCTGTAAACAGAACCTGGATTCATCCGAAAAAATGACGTTTTGCCATTCGTGCACCCAGGTTCGTCGTTGAGTACACCATCGCAGGCGCTCTTGTCTGTGATGCAGCGTCAAGGGTAACCGCAGCCATGGGTCTCCGAGCTGATAGTCCATGCTGCTGGAAGCGTCGTCGAACTGTTCGTGCAGACGGTTGTTGTCTTGCAAACGTCCCCCTTTATTGACTCAGGGATCGAGACGTGGCTGCACATTCCGTTACAGCCATGCGGATAAGATGCTTCTCATCTCGACTGCTAGTGATACGAGGCCGTTGGGATCCAGCACGGCGTTCCGTATTACCCTCCTGAACCCACCGATTCTGTATTCTGCTAACAGTCATTGGATCTCGACCAACGCGAGCACCTATGTCGCGATAGGATAAACCGCAATCGCGATAGGCTACAATCCGACCTTTATCAAAGTCTGAAACGTGATGGTACGTATTTCTCCTCCTTACACGAGGCATCACAACAACGTTTCACCAGGCAACGCTGGTCAACTTCTGTTTGTGTATGAGAAATCGGTTGGAAACTTTCCTCATGTCAGCACGTTGTAGGTGTCGCCACCGGCGCCAACCTTGTGTGAATGCTCAGAAAAGCTGATCATTTGCATATATCAGCATCTTCTTCCTGTCGGTTAAATTTCACGTTTGTAGCACGTCATCTTCGTGGTGTAGCAATTTTAATGGCCGGTAGTGTATGTTATCAACGTGACAGGCTCATCTCCTTTCTATTTCTCTTTGTCTTGTTTTGCAAGCAATCAGCAAGCAACGCTTCCCTGAGTAGGAGTAGTAGTGTTCATCTGTCTGATTCTTTGCATTTTTTCGGACGGAGAATATGTTTCTTGCTTTAAAATTATGGGTAACTGAAGCCTGCCTGGCTAGCCGCGTGCTTCCCGAGCGGGAAGGCGTGCTGGTCCCCGGCACGAATCCGCTTGGTGGATTAGTATCGAGGTCCGGTGTGCCGGTCAGCCTGTGGATGGTTTTTAAGTCGGTTTTCCGCCTGCCTCGGCGAATGCGAACTGGTTCCCCTTATTCCGCCTCAGCTACACTATGCGTGCAATTGCTGCGCAAACACTGTCTCCACGTAAGCGTACACCATAATTACTCTACCGCGCAAACATTTGGGGTTACACTCGTGTGGTATGAGGCGTTCCTGTGTGTGTGTGTGGGGGGGGGGGAGGGGGCACTGGGGCCGAACTGCACAATAACGTTGGGGTTGGGTTCAGTGTGGGGCGGCGGTGGGGTGAGTGGTCTGCTGTTGTGGGGTTGTCAACACCTGAGACCTACGTCGGGGACGAAGCCTCTCCGTCGTTTCCCCGGTTCAATACACAATACATACAATGGGTAACTGAGGATGGTTGTGTGGGTGACTGAGAACGACCATAACGAATGTCTGTCACATTGTCAATGAATATGTATATGACAAACTTCAGAAGTTTTCAAAAATTTAACGCTACTCGTCTCTGACAGTTTCAGCTAGCGCGTTGATAACCTGGCCGTCAAACATCAAAATGTTATGATAGGCAGCGTGATAAACAAAATACATGACTAAATAATATCTGAGTAGTTTTGTTACTAGAGTAAGAACCTCTTAGTAAGCCGAAATCAGTACGGCACTTATAATGGTGGTACGTAAACCGAATTAAAAGTCTTGTAGCTCATGCAAGAGCACGAGGTTTAATCATAAAGCTGCAATTATAATCACGAAAAAATCATACTCCGACTACGAGTTTTGCTGATAACGTTAGTCCTTGTCTACATATCTAACATTCAATGCGACACATTGTTCCCAACGACGAATTACTGGCGAAGATCTGAATTGTAGAAGTCTGCTGTTCAGGAAACGTTCCACCTCGAAAATTAGCTAGTCGTCAGTCTGGAAATAAGTACCACGGAATGGTTTCTACCCTTGGAAAAAGGAAAAAGTCATTGGGTGTCATATAAGGAGAATACGGGAATGAGATGAAATTTGGTAACCCAAAGAAGCAGCATTTGTGTGTATTATATGGAGAATAAGCTGACTCGTTGACGTGGACCAAGTTTACGGCCTTGAATAGGTAGTCTTGATAGACTTCGGAATCCTCGTCTGGAGATTTAAAAAGTATATTCCTTTGAAGATTTGCCTTTTACGGGCATAATATGTTAGGACCACACAATGACTGTCCCAAAAGCATTCAGCTTTACTTTGACTGATGATTTTGGGTCTTCGCCATTTTCGGTGGTTATGAATCCACAAGTTTCCACTACTTTGTGTGTGTGAAATCTTATGGGACTTAACTGCTAAGGTCATCAGTCCCTAAGCTTACACACTACTTAATCTAAATTATCCTAAGGACAAACACACACACCTATGCCCGAGGGAGGACTCGAACCTCCGCCGGGACCAGCCGCACAGTCCTGACCGCTCGGCTAAACCCGCGCGGCTTTCCACTGCTTTCTTTGCTCATTTGTCTCGGGGCCATAGTAATTAGGCGGCTAAAGATTTCATCTCGATTGGCCTGACGACACTGCAGCTTTTCCGCTACTGTCTGAATGTAGCGGGATATTTGAATAGATATGGGCAGTCACGTGTCCAAGAGCATCGAAACGCTTATAATAATCTAAATGTTGAAAAATGTTAGAAAGTGGCCTTTCTCTGAAGTTCACTTTTTGCATAGTCTTCTCATTTATGTCTGAAACACCAGGACCTTCAGTTCTCTTAGAATTTCGGGTTCTTCTTTACTCATTCAGGCCACAACGGAAGCGACTGCACACACTTAACCAATGAGTCACATGATGGTACTATGCTGTCCTACAACGTCGACTGCACACTGACCTGTGCAGCGCCGCGAAACGGCATCATGAAGGCGCTGACACGCGCGTCAGTGGGAAGAACGGACAGCGCCACACCTTCAGGAAGACAATAGTTCAGCCCCGCCTGCCAGCGCTGACATAGGCAGCCGCCCATCGCTGGTCGGCCCCAGTTCGGTCGCAGATTTCGAGAGCATCAGTACTGAGTAATAGCAAGACGATCCCTGCCTGCGTTCTGCGAATACTGATACTGTATAAAAGTGCTTGCATGTAGGAAGCACAGGAAGCCACCTAGAAATTAAGTTATGTTTCATTCCTTGTTAGAAATAAAGTGTTCTATTAATCTGCAAGTGGTTTGTACAGATCAGTTTGGATTCCTGTGTTTGTAAGATTTAATTAGCAGAACACAGTACTATTGCGTGCCGTGTTCTAGTTTTGGGGCTTGCTGCGCCTTATAAGATTACGACGTGTGAGCCTTTGTTTGCAAAAGGATCGTTGCATCACTGCAGGACGTAATGCAAGAGTATATAATATTTTTCATCTCGATGCTATTTTCGTCTATAGTGCTTTAAGTTGTGAAATGACTGATCAACCAAAAATTATCATGACATCTCGTGACGTGTTTTTGCTGCCTTTGCTTCAATTTACTGGTTTTAGTCTATTCTTAGTAATATTTGGAAGAAGTGTGGTATCAATTATTAATGCAGTTTATCAGGTTTCTGATGACATTTGAAAATGGCGACTCATTGCGTCGCAACTAGTTATCTAACCTTTTTAAAACTTCATTGTTTTAGTGGCTATGGATTGACGACTTTTTGTGTCAAAGAAACATTTTAAATTCCATTCAGTCCTTGATGACAGTTGTGTCGAAATACATTATCTGTATGAATGCATGGTTTCGCGGCGATATGAATTAATAAAATTTTCTCGGGCTTCCAGCCGCGTCAGGTGGTTAAGATCCCACGAGATTTCGACCAAGTTCTCCCCGGTCATTTCCAAGTGATAAGACTGATTGCTGTGCAGCCGTGGCCGCGTCGTTATATTGCCGCACTGCTGGCTGTGACGTCACTGTTGCTCTCTTGCTCGCCATATATGGTAATGTTTTCATTCCGCGTCCGTCGCGCCCTTTTTAACATCGCGATAGCCGGGTCCCAGGCTGTGCTGAGCTGCAAACCGCCGTCCTTGTTGATGGTGTTTTCAGAGATTTTTATTTCAAAAGCTTCTTTTATGACACTGTCCCAAAATCCCTTCGTTTTCATAACGACAAATGTTTCGTTGAATAGAATTCGGTGTCCATTTTCTAGGGCGTGTTCTGCCACGGCTGATTTTTCTGGATAGCGTAGGCGTAAGCACCTCTCCTGTTCCGTCCGGCGTTGCTCTACAGTGCGTACTGTTTGGCCGACGTAGTAACAGCCACACTAGCACGGTATCTTGTACACTCCTGGCTTCTAAGCCCTAGATCGTCCTTCACAGGCCTCATGAGCTGCCGAATTTTTGCTGGGGGCCTGAACACCGATGAAATGTTACATCTCTTCAGGGGCTTGCTAATCTTTCTGTACCACAGAAAGGCAAAAACACAAGTTTCTTGCTTTCTTCTTCGGTGGTGTTCTCTTCTCTGTTGGTGTGTTTCTTGCATGTCACATCAGATCTACCAATACAGCTATGTATGCAGTATTATTGAATGAAGGGAGCCGACAGTCACTGTATTCTTTTCAGAGATATGGTTTAAGTTTGTCTGGTTTGATGTGGATATAATGTAGGAAGAGGTACTACGATCGCCTAACGTTAACGTATGAATGCTGCGATCATGATTATTTCTCAAATAAAACGATGGGGAACTACTAAGTCAATTTTAATGTGACTATGCGTGAACTATACATCAGGAGGGAGAGATATTTTTGGATAAAAAAGTCACTCTGAACTCTCAAGTTTTGACGTTTTAACTCTCGTAACTGTCATTTTACAGTCGTTTCCAGTATATACATTCGGTAGAAATCATACACAAAGTGACTATGGGTCTAACGTCACGGGTTGCATACCTTATAAATCAAAGTTCCAGTGTTACATCAGTGCTAGTTCCAACTTCCTTCCTTCCCACTGCAGTCCAGCGAGAATTATGAATCTGAGAATGGTGGCGCAGTGGTCACTAGCTACTTGTCGGCTCGTTCTCTCTTATTGAAGCATACAGGAGTCCCGGTTCTCCGTAGGGGCTGTCGCATGGCAAATCTTGCGGCAGTGGCAGAGTTACCGTGGAAGTGCCCTCGGAGGTGCGTCATATTACGCTCAATACTGTGGGTTGTACATGTCGAACCGCTTCCGTGTGACGTGCCACTGGTCTGTGTTAGCAATCACGGAAAAGGCTGGGCGTGACATAAGGTTAGACGATCCAGTCACATGAAATGTCGCTGAAGTGCTGACATGGACATGCTGGCCACTATGAAATACTTGTCACTCGTTTTAAGGAAACTGTTCGGTGAAAAAAATTGAGTCTTCCGAATCTCACAGCCTGATAAGAGTTTGCATAGGTAAAACGAACTCCTTACACTTTCCGTTGGGCTCAGTTTAGGTCGTACGTTATAGCAGATGATATGGTATAGAAATTTTATTTTAAGTTGAGAGCAAAATAATATTTCTTCTCCTTTTCGGGATATTGATTTTTATACTCAACGGACATGTCAAGTGCGATGCACCCAATTCTGTCCCTCCTCATCGGGAAGAATGTGGTTGTAACAATCGTCATATTCCATAAATGGTTCAAGCTATCGAAACGAAGGTTTGTAAACAATAGGACGCAAAGAGACATGTACTTCGTCCTGTGATTAATGCTCGGAACTCCTTTATACGCCTAAATATGTACGTAATTAGAGCTGTCTTTGATCGAGCGATGTAGTTTTGTTAACGTATTTCAGTATCTCTTCAAAGAAGAATACAGTGGTATGATATACGAGTACATTAATATTTACGATGTTCTGTGTGAACTACTGAGATTTAATAGAAACCTGATGTTATATCACAAGATGAAATCGCTATGTAGCTATATTTTTATTACTTATGTTTACATAGAGACCTTTGGCTTATTCCAAACAGTTAAAATATCTTATAGCTACATGTAACGACATCACTATTTGGTATGGTCTTCAGATCGAAGGGTTGTTTGACGCATCTCTCTATGCTGGTCCAGCTCTTCAACTGTGTAAGACTACAGCAACTTACAGCCATTTGAACCTGTCTATTGTAGTCAAGTCTTGATCATCCTCTACGATTTTTAACTCTCACGTATCCTCCCATTGACAAAGTGACGTTTTTTTGATACCTCATGCTGTTTCCTATCAATCAAACGCATCTTTTAGTCAAGTTACGCCATAAATTGGTTTCCTCCTCAGTTCGATTCAGTACTATTTGATTAGTTATACGATATGGCCATGTAATCTTCAGCATTCTTCTGTATCACCATATTTCCAAAGATTATATTCGCTTCTTCACTGAACTGTTTGGTCTACACATTCCACTTCTGTACAAGGCTACACTCCAGATAAATACCTTTACAAAATGGCTCTGAGCACTATGGGACTCAACTGCTGAGGTCATTAGTCCCCTAGAACTTAGAACTAGTTAAACCTAACTAACCTAAGGACATCACAAACATCCATGCCCGAGGCAGGATTCGAACCTGCGACCGTAGCGGTCTCGCGGTTCCAGACTGCAGCGCCTTTAACCGCACGGCCACTTCGGCCGGCATACCTTTACACATTTCAGACAAATATCTTCAGAAAATACTTTCTAACACTTACATTTATGTTACATGTTAACAAATTCCTCTTTTACAGAAATACTTCTCTTCGTATTACCAGTCTTCATTTTGTATCCTTTCTACTTCTGCCTTCTCAATTACTCCTTCTCTTTCAAGTCTTTCATTTGTTACAACTGCAGCCTGGTTTCTGTACAAGTTGTGGATAATATTGCGTCTCTGTGTTTTATTCCTACGCCCTTCACAGTATCGAAGAGTTTTCCCAGTCAAGATTATGAAAAACTTCCTCTAAATCCACAAATACTCTAAATGCAGGTTTGCATTCTGCCTTTCTTCACCGTTACTTCTAAGATAGGTAATGGGATCAGCATTGCCTCACATGTTAAGACCTTTCACAGGAATGTAATATTTTGTTCAATTTCATTTGTGTAACCCCTGCCCCCCGTCCCCCTTATCCGCTCAATATTCCTTCCATCTTTCTGCCTACCCTTCTTCATTTAGATGTGGCTAGCCATCTGAGCTCTTGATAGTCATACAGCTCCTTCTCTTTCCTCCATAGAATTTTTTAATGTTAATTTCCTGTATGTAGCACCCATCTTTCCCATGCATTTTTCCACTAGCAACTCTCACTTTGCATTTCGACCTTCTCCCAATCTCACTTTCATTTGCTGCATTTTTATACTTATAATTACCGACAACCTCTGGATGTTAACTTATCCAGGTTCTATCTCCTCAATTTTTTACCTTTTTGCTATCACTTTAGTTGTAATCTGCAATGCATCTTCAGTCTTCATCTGTACCTGGAAATGTCTTATAATTTAAAATATGGTTTCGAAAACACTCTCTTGCCATTATGTAACCAATCTGAAACCTTCCAGTGTTTCCAGATCGATTTCACGTTTGCAACTTTCTTTCGTTATTCTTAAACGAAGTGTTAGCAATGATTAAATTATACTGTGTGCAAAATTTTACTAAGCAGATTCCTCTTTCATTTCTTCCATTGAGCCTATCTTCTCCTATTATTTTCCCTTCTCTTCCTTTTCCTAGTACCGAATTCGAACCCCTTGCCGCAACTGAATTTTTCTCTCCCTTAACTATCTCAATAATTTCTTTTATCCCGTACATTCTTTCAGTCTAATCATCACCCCTGGTGTTAATAGGCATGGAAACTTGTATCACTGTGGTAGCTGCTGGTTTTATGTCTATCTTGGCTATAAAAAAAATGTCGTGTGACTAGGGCCTCCCATCGGGTAGACCGTTCGCCGGGTGCAAGTCTTTCGATTTGACGCCACTTCGACGACTTGCGCGTCGATGGGGATGAAATGGTGATGATTAGGACAACACAACACCCAGTCGCTGGGCGGAGAAAATCTCCGACCCAGCCGGGAATCAAACCCGGGCCTTTAGGTTTGAGAATCTTTCGCGCTAACCACTCAGCTACCGGGGCGGACCATCTTGGCTATGATAATACTGGTAGTGTTTGAAAGATGGATTTGACTGTTGTGATATACTTTGTTGTTTCAATAATTAACAATTGCAGAGTGGTTAAAATATGTTATCTTAATATACCGCCCGCATCTCGTGGTTGTGCGGTAGCGTTATCGCTTCCCACGCCCGGGTTCCCGGGTTCGATTCCCGGCGGGGTCAGGGATTTTCTCTGTCTCGTGATGGCTGGGTGTTGTGTGCTGTCCTTAGGTTAGTTAGGTTTAAGTAGTTCTAAGTTCTAGGGGACTTATGACCACAGCAGTTGAGTCCCATAGTGCTCAGAGCCATTTGAACCATTTTTTTCTTAATATACCAAATACGAGGATGTACTGCTTCAGCTATAAATAAATGTTCACCAGATACAAGATAATGTACTATCATTACAGTAAAGTGCATTTACGTACAGAAATTGCCAAACTAAATGTTGTCATGAGAGTCCGAGTAAGTTTTCGTTCTGGGGCACTCGGTTCTCTAAATGTTATCTATTACATAATTATATAGGGAACAATCGTGGACGAGAATTCACGAGAACTGTTTAGGGTGAAACAAGAAAACATGAATAATGAAATACGTGAAATAATATATCATCTTTCTTTCGTGTAGATTCACAGTATAGTTAACTAAATGCACCGCGCTTTTCAGTGGTTCCCCACCCATAGCTCAGTAGCGGTCCGTCATTGTCCGCCTCTAGAGTCTTCCGCTTCAATTCCGCTTCCAGGTTGGAATGCCGATTCCGTGAGCTGCCGCGTCGCCTCGAAAATTACTCAAATGCGCTGTGCGTTTCAGTGAGCTCAGTGGCCGTCCGTCAATGGCTACCGCTAGTGTCTGCCGCTTCCAGGTGAGAACGCCAATTCCGAGAGCGGCGGCGTTCACC
Organism: Schistocerca nitens; assembly: GCF_023898315.1. NCBI lineage: Eukaryota > Metazoa > Arthropoda > Insecta > Orthoptera > Acrididae > Schistocerca > Schistocerca nitens. The sequence goes on from NC_064616.1 coordinate 318,854,577, forward strand.
GCGGAAAACGCTTGCCACTGCCGCTGCCACGTGCCGCCGCGGTGAAAGCCGTCGGCACACGGACCGTGCATTCGAGTGTGAACGTTCAGCGTGCCGAGTTTCTGACGTCATAGCGTGGACAAAGCACATCGGGGAGTCTTTCTGAACGTGGAGAGCAATATCTAGCACGTCAAATATTCTCAACGCGCGTTTGAGCTAGACCAGTGACATTGGAAGAACGCTACCTGCGCCACATAGCGCTATCTCTCTTCACTACGGGGTCAGGTGGAGGCATATTGGTTTTCCATTGCAGCCCTATTTGGTGGGTTATATAGGAATAAACGCAGTGTTAAAGCACCAGCAAATCGAGGATCTCTCTAAAACTCTTCGTTAATTGTACGATTTTTTGTAATAAAATGAAAGGAAACGTCACATTGGTGGTTACAGAATTTTCGAATTGTAACTTGCGTGTTACGGAAGTATGACGTTTCAAGGCAATGGCACACTGAGGATTCATCAAAAATGCGTTGCTGTTGGTACAATTTGTTACAATTAAATATCCGTTAATAGCACAACTGCGATTAAAGCTCTCAGTAGATGGTAAGGTATAAAATTTTGTCGTTACTTATTCACGGTAGCTACAGCGTAATGAGCAGAACCGCAGACTTTTGTAAGCTACTGCGTACTGTATTGCTGGTTCGCGTCCAACTAATTCCAAACCTTTTTTCATTCACCTTCGCATTTTCTAAAACGTTCTGATATTTTCTTCTCGATTTAACAGAAGCGTGCGCTCTCGCCGAGGTGCGAGTTTGTTCAGTTGGCTTAATCTGCAAGACAGCTTGAACTACTTGCAGTAAGACACTTCGCATTTTTCTGTTGCAGGCATTGTATTGCAGATGTTGTAATGATTCTACTACTGAATAATAACAGTGATCAAGTAAGAATGATCTTAGGGGTTTAATAAAAAGTGAGAATGATGAAATAATTTTTATCTTATGTGGAGAGCTATTGTAAATTTGTATAGCACTATTTGTAATTGAGCTTTTATAAGCCGATGTCCTTATTTATTATACATGATACTTTTATTTTTGCCTAATAACATGTTCATAGATAATGAAGGTTTTATTTATGTATACTCTTAGCTGTTAAATCCCATACGATTTCACACACATTTGAACATTTGAATTTACGTATACCACAGACAGAACGCCATGACTAACACATATGGACAAGGAAGGAAACGTGCAATTTAATAGAGCTAGCGTAGGTATTTTACGTCCATCCATTTCGTAAACAGTGAGATTTCTGAGCCATATCCAGCTGATAACTGCCGCTGGAGCGCGCTGCCATAGCGTATACCACATTGAGGCTCAAGTACCGTATGAACAAGGCGCATCGTCTCTGAATGTTCGGCAGCTCGGCGAACTCTGCACAATCATTGTTGACGTTCGAACGCACATTCCGTGTGACGACGGTTTAAAGGAAACCGACCTGAAGGGGGAACCACAGGATGATGGTGGATAAAACGCGAATTTTTTTTATTACTTAATTCGAATGTGTATACATTAAAGAATTATTCCCAAAAATATTATACGCGAACTCCAAAAAGTAACGATTTTGTGAGCGTTTGATGCCGAGCGTGCACAACACTCCTCGGCGTTAGAGAACCAGGTCCGTGCTCACGCTCCCTATTTACGAGGTCTGCTAAAAAAATTCCAGAACATTCGTAATTTCGCGCAAATGGTATGTTGGAGCGAAGTGCCGTTGACATCCCTGCACACGCCTGTGTTTAATGTGTAACAGCCGGAAGTTTCATTGTTGTATGTCTGTTAGTTACTGTTCAGTGCTGTATTGAGTAGAACGTTGTATCGCGCAGTTTGCGAATTAGGAAACCTTTACAGATACACACCAAATGATTCAGGAAGCTTAAGGTGATGAGTGCTTAAGTCGTACTCGGAGTTACGAATGGTTCACACGGTTTAAAATGGCTGGACGGAAACTAAAGGTGACCCTCGTTCAGGACGGTCTTCGACGTCTACCGAAGACGCTCATGTTAGGAAAGTCAACGAAACTGTTCGCTCCAATCGAAGACCGATTATCCGAGAGATTGCAGAAGAATATAACATTTCAGTTGGATCATGTGATGAAATCCTGACCCAGCACCTTGGAATGCATCGCGTTGCCGTCAAGTTCGTCCTATGACTCATGAGTCAAGACCAGAAAGACCATATCGCAATCTGAAGAGCTTTTGGATCGCGTAAATGAGATCGAGATGTTCCTTAAGAGAAACATAACTGGTGATCAGACTTGGGTCTACGGTTATGTTGAGACCGAGGTTGAATCTTCACAATGAGTCAGGTTAGGTTCACTAAAAAAAAATCGTAAGGTCAGGTCAATTGTGAATGCTATGCTGATAGTTTCCTTTGACTTTGAAGGATTGGTTCATCATGAATTCGTGCCACAGCGACCGACTGTTAATCGACGGTACTACTGGAACGTGTTGCGACGCCTGCGAGAAAATGTAAGAAGGAAACGGCCTGAAAAGTGGCAAGACAATTCATATCTCTTGCATCCCGATAATGAACCCACACATTCATCCCTGTTGGTGCGTGACTACTGCACAAAAAATGAAATCACTGTGCTGCCTCATCCTCCGCACACTCCAGACCTGGCTCGTGCGGAATTTTTTTTTTACTTACAAAGTTGAAACCGCAATTGAAAGGACAGAGATTTACAATGACAGACGAGATAAAAGAAAATTCGCAGGCAGCGCTTCGCGCGATCCACCAAGAGGCGTATCAAGACTGCTTTCGGTAGTGGAAACGGTGTTTGGAGCGGTGTATCAATTGTGGTAGGGAGTATTTCGAAGGAGACCATGCACAATAAGTAAAAGGCAAGCGAAGAAAAATTTTGTGGACAAATTTCTGGAATTTTGTGAACAGACCTCGTATACCGATTTGAGTAAATCAGATTTGCTGGACCATTGTTCGGGGGGTTTTACTCAAAATATGAACGAAAGTTTCAATAGTCTCATTTGGACATACTCTCCAAATATAACATCCTGCCGAAGCGAAATTTTCAACATTGCTTCAAATTTGGCCACATGTGTGGTGTCACCGCCAGACACCACACTTGCTGGGTGGTAGCTTAAATCGGCCGCGGTCCATTAGTACATGTCGGACCCGCGTGTCGCCACTGTCAGGATCGCAGACCGAGCGCCACCACAAGGCAGGTCTCGAGAGACGTACGAGCACTCGCCCCAGTTGTACGACGACTTTGCTAGCGACTACACTGACGAAGCCTTTCTCTCATTTCCCGATAGACAGTTAGAATAGCCTTCAGCTAAGTTAATGGCTACGACCTAGCAAGGCGCCATTAACCATTTGTAACGTTGCATGTACCTCAAGATAGAGTCTCACTTGTATCATCCAGAATGCTGTATACCAAAGGACAATATAAAAGTTAAGTGTTCTAGTAGCTACGTTCTTTTCTTTATCACATTCATTACGAATCCTGTTCCAGACTTAACGCCAGACGGCGTGAGTTGACGCGTGCCCTTTCGGCTACTTCACTGTGGACTGGCTGCCTTAACAGTCCACTACAACATGTATATTCAATATAGGCCATGCTGCATTAATGTACGTGGCAAATGCCCTTCAAACCAAAATCGGCGATGAACTGGGCCGATTCTGTGAAAATAGAGACACCAGTGGCGATGCGCTCAGCGACGAAAAGGGCTTTGAGGACGAAACTGAGGGCTTACCAGGCAAAGTAGCTGAAAGGGGCCATCCAGTAGCCGGGACGATAGTTATTACGAACCAGGCATCGATGATGTCCCTTAAGTTTCAAGCTTTGTCCCTTTTTTATATGATAAATACTTGTGAAATTGTAAACGCGTTTTCCTCGAAACCGTGTTTTTCAGCATGGTTGCCATCGCCCACGCTACGGTTTTAATCCGATTTTAATGACTTTTTTATCTCCCTTGAAGGAAACTCCTTCTCTTCATTTCATCGTAGTCGATTTCCTTTATGTTGATATTTAGTATTTCTCAGCCAAAAATGAAGGGACCCAAAAACGTCCTTTACTTTTTATTTTATTTTATTTTATTTATTTTTTCAAATCCCTACGAAGAACTAAAAGGGTAATATGTTACTTTCATGTTTCAGATAAGCACAACCGGATTTACAGGGACAACCGTCGGTCTACCTCCTTTCAGAACTGTTTCAGGAAAATCCCAATTACATAGTGAAGATGTTAATATTCTTCAATAGAAAATACTAATAAAATCTTCAATGTATGCTTTATTCGTTGCAGCAAACCTCATTTGTCTACTACATCCCAGTACGGAGATAAAAAGTCCTGAATTCGAGCAGTATTTTCGTCCGTCACCCTGTCGGACCCCCTTAAGGCGATGCGAAACAGAAGATTGCTTTGACCAGCTGCCCTTTAACGGAGCTGTGTGTTGAGGGACGGTGGAAGGTGTACGACAGAAATTAAGTCATGCGGTGTATTCGATTGCAAATCAGAGGAATAATGACACTTGGAATAAGTTTCTGGGGTAACGGGCGAGTCGTCGCGCCCTGAAAATATGAGTTCGGAGGAAGCAGTGGCCGCACGGGCCGCTCGGCCATTCAGGGCACGGCAGCAAACACGTGGTGCAGAACGTTAGCCGAACGAGAGGGGTAGCCCCAGGGCGTGGTCCATCGAACACGTGGCTGAGAATTCCTTGGTGACGCCATGCACCGGGAGGGCCAAAGATGGTAGACTCTGTGAAACCATAATGGCAGACATTTCACAATTTGTATAGAAATTAATAGTAGCCAGATGAATCATGATACCTCAAAAAGAAACATGTACTTTACTATTATTTGCACGACGATTCTGATGGTGTAATCAGATTTTCAAGAACTTCACTGGTTTAAAGTTTAGTATCTGACGGTAATTTATACAAGTAGCACCCAGCAACGAATTTCCAAAATATAAACGCTTCATCCGATTTTGTCGATCGCCGTGTCCTTAGAAAGTTATTAGTGTAAACCTAAACTAGTGTAAGTTACAGGCATGTAACTTGAATAGTACATGAGTTATTGGAGGTCAAAGTGGCCGATTACTATCGATCGCGTCAGGCCATAAGTACACCACAGTTACACGAAAAAACGGCAGCAGCATGCTTATAAATACAGGGTGTTACAAAAAGGTACGGCCAAACTTTCAGGAAACATTCCTCACACACAAAGAAAGAAAATATGTTATGTGGACATGTGTCCGGGAACGCTTACTTTCCATGTTAGAGCTCATTTTATTACTTCTCTTCAAATCACATTAATCATGGAATGAAAACACACAGCAACAGAACGTACTAGTGTGACTTTAAATACTTTGTTACAGGAAATGTTCAAAATGTCTTCCGTTAGCGAGGATACATGCATCCACCCTCCGTCGCATGGAACCCCTGATGCGCTGATGCAGCCCTGGAGAATGGCGTATTGTATCACAGCCGTCCACAATACGAGCACGAAGAGTCTCTACATTTGGTACCGGGGTTGCGTAGACAAGAGCTTTCAAATGCCCCCATAAGTGAAAGTCAAGAGGGTTGAGGTTAGGAGAGCGTGGAGGCCATGGAATTGGTCCGCCTCTACCAATCCATCGGTCACCGAATCTGTTGCTGAGAAGCGTACGAACACTTCGACTGAAATGTGCAGGAGCTCCATCGTGCATGAACCACATGTTGTGTCGTACTTGTAAAGGCACATGTTATAGCAGCACAGGTAGAGTATTCCGTACGAAATCATTATAACGTGCTCCATTGAGCGTAGGTGGAAGAACATGGGGCCCAACCAAGACATCACCAACAATGCCTGCCCAAACGTTCATAGAAAACCTGTGTTGATGACGTGACTGCACAATTGCGTGAGGATTCTCGTCAGCCTACACATGTTGATTGTGAAAATTTACAATTTGATCACGTTGGAGTACATACTGACGAAACTAAAATGAGCTCTAACATGGAAATTAAACGTTTGCGGACACATGTCCACATAACGTCTTTTCTTTATTTGTGTGTGAGGAATGTTTCCTGAAAGTTTGACCGTACCTTTTTGTAACACCCTGTATATTTATTCATCTACGTCTTTGTTTATATCCGATATATACTATTCCTGAAGAAATTGCTTATATATTTACAGTGTTTTAGAAAGCACAGAGACATTAGGCTACTGGCCTACCTTTTGTTGCTATTCCTTTGATACATGTTTATTCAATTTGTTTATGTACTTAATAATGTGAGTTAGAGCGTGTTTATGGTCCAGCCGTAGGAATATTTATTTAATTTCAAGTTATTTAAAAGTAAATCCAGTATTTCGTATGTTTGTGAGTGTGGGTTGGCTTTAGACAGGGCGGGAGCGCTCTATCCAATCACAGCGATCGTTGCAAAAAGGACACGTGGAGAGACTGTATGGAAGTGGGGAGGAGCATCGTCTCCGGAGAGGACACGAGGTTGTTCTGGGAGTGCGGTAGCGCTGGAGAGACGCACAGAACACGAGAAGTGCTGGACGCGACGGCGCGACGGACGCACAGTCGCGGGAAGAACTTGGAGAGTGGAGCGGTTTTCGCGTGGTCGCAGCAGATAGAAATACTTCAGAGTGCCGACTTGTGCATTTGTGAGATTTTCGTGGCTTCTACAATGAAGACGTAGTTTGCGTTTAGAAGTGAATATCCCGCGAGCTATGCTGTTGTTCATAGCTAATTACGTGCAGTAGGAATCTATTGTTCCCCTGTTATTCAACTTATACTTTATTTAATTGCTGGACCATAGACACCAACAGGTGTTTTGCAGAAATATATCGCATTCTCAAAAGTACTTCTACTATCGTACTCACCATTTAAAGTGGTTAAGATAGTACTTCCAGATTTTATTTAGTTGCAATCTTTCATTTATAAATTTATATGTTATATTCATAATTCGCAATTGGCGAGTGATAGAAACCTTCGACCATTCGATTCATGTGTGGATTCTTATCGTATACTGTAGACTCAGCAGTATTTGGCAAGTAATTCGGCAACTACGTATCCCAGCCCCTAGACAACGAAACCAGCCAAAACAAAGTAGTTATATTCTTGTTTATACCACCACCACCATGAGAAAACGTATGAGATCTGCCAAACGAAACCTTGGCACAGGACAACGTCACTGTTATGTTCCTGCGACCAAAAAGCGCGCTACTTCTGTATTCTTTGGGTCAGGGCAACTTTCGTTTATTTCTGTAACCTTTTCTAAGAATGCTGTAAATTTACTTTAATTGCACTTTCATTACTGGTCTTGTACGCAGCTGTAATTACCTCTGGACTGGCTAAAATGTATGGTTTTTTGTAAGTTTATTGGACTTTCTACTTTAAATATATATTTCCTTTCAGTAAGACTGCAGCTGGCATAAGGTCGAAGGACGACATATTTTATGTTAACTACATGTTTCTTCTTGCACTATTTATTTATTTACTCGGCTTGAATGACAGCTGTACTGGAGTCAAAGCTGACAAAAATTCGTCAGAAACAACTTTAAGACATCACGCAAATAGCAAGTAAACATAAACGTAACGTTATTATATCGTAACAAAAAGACAACCGACATTTTCGCTCCAAGATGCCGTAGGGACCACGTAGTACCAGATAACAAGTACACATGATAATGACAAAACGCTGAAACGCGCTCGCCGTGTATTTTCTATCACTACGAGTAAATAAATAAATAGTGCAGCAAAAAACTTGTACTTAAAGGTTGGTTGGATTGTACACTAAAGGGAATAAACTACAAGGTTATCAGTCCAAACCGATACTTAAAATAAAATTAAATATACCTGTTTTGGCATTATTCCTTTACATATGATACACCCTGGTAAGCAAACAAGTGATCTTTTAGTTTAAATTTCTTTTGCGGCCAGTTTAAATCTAAAGAAACACACACACACGCACACATACACACACACACAAACACACAGGACAAAAACAATGCAAAATTCAGCGTTCATAGTGTACAGTGTGATGCTACTTGGATCACGGCGAGGTACATAGTCCAACATTACACTCACTGGAATCATATGCTCCGACTGATTTCCTGATTTACCTGCAGGAAAATCATTCATAACAACACAATCAGTGAAAATAATACAGTAAATGTTTAATTTGGATCGTCATCAAATATTTCGTTCTCATCATCTGCAGACTCGTCAAGAACTTGTAAATCATTTGCTCCAGACGCTTTTCATCTTCACTGCATATTTTGAGCACAAAATCAGCACAAAAGTTCACAAAACGCAAGAAACAGAGTGAACTTGAACGTCTGCTAACGCCTACGAAACAAGAAAAGATAACAAAGGTTTCAAAAACGACGAATTTCTCCAGTAACATCGCTACTACCATCTTGCAGAAACTACGAAGCCTGCAGACCTGACAGACATTTGCGGGAGCAGTAAATTTACGACTGACGCCGCGGAAAATCATCCTAACTGGCGTGACGCAGTATTATGTCCACCGCAAATTCCCATTTCCCGCAAGCGCCTTGATATTACAACAGCGGTATGCTAAGTGATAATTAATCACCTTCTAGAGAATACACTTCATCCTCGCGTCCTGTGTTCTTGTATTGTCGTCACGGAATCGGTTCCACATGAAAAGTGTGTACCTATATGCCAACGTAATTGTTATGTATTATCTGATTAGAGGTTGAACACTAAAATAAATTTACAGCAGCCTTAGAAATTCTTATACATATGCAGACATGCATATATACATATACACACATATATACACACATTATCTACCCTATCTCTTCTGACATAAAGTGACACCTTTCTGGGCTTAATGTCAGATGCACAGCCTTCAGTCCCTTAAATATTTCTTTCAGGCATTGCCTATGATACTCTACATTTTTTTGAGAATACGATGTCATCTAAGCACGCTTGGCACTGACACAATTTCAGCTCTCTTAACACACTGTCCAATAACCAGTGAAACGTTGCAGGTGACTTATTCCATCCAAACGGCATTCTCTTCAACTGATGGTGCCCCTATAGTACCGAAAATGCAGACATTATGAACAACCTCCAACTGATAGAAACCAGTCCCCAAATCCATGTTTAAAAGTACAGTGTCCCATATTACTGATTGTCTCAGGGACGGGAATCGGTCTTGCAGTTCAGGTCATGGTAATCACAGCAGAATCTGTGTTTTTTGGAACAGGATCTCTCAAACTGTGCTCCACAGAACACTGGTATTCTGCAGAAAGTGAAAAATGCTAAACAAAAAACAAAAAAGAAACCTCGCATGGCGGCTTTTTTTTCGACAGTTTGATTATACTAATTGCTTTTAAAAAAATTTGTTATTATTTCTATGTTATTATTTTTGGTTTAAAAATGAAATAATCACTGAATAAAATAAATTTTCCTGATTTTTTTAAAACTTTATCAACCTTAAAAAGAAACAAGTTGTTTCATCAACTACCAGGGTTCTCAAAGTATTATTATGGCTGAGGAAAATTTTGGGAACCTCTTGTCTCGAATAATCTGTCGACTCTTTTGGTATGACCATGATTCCAGCACCTCGTCTCTTCTATTACCACATCAGATAACTGCTGGTTAACAAAGTCCTCTATAATCAACTGCAGAAACCTAGGAATGCGATATGGTTTCTTATTCACCAGTGCTTTGCTCCCTGTTCGTAATCGGTCGCGAGTCACGGGTGTTCCTGCAGTGGATTCCACGGAAAAAATAAAAAGTGAAACTTTAACCGTACTCTCACTCTACTCGCTTTAGATGCTCGACTTTCGTATGTGATACAGCTCGTGGTTGCTTGTGTTTTACACTGCTAGTGCACCACTCATCTTCATCTGGACTGTCTGAACTTGCTATTAATATCCCCTTCCTTAACTTCACTTCCTCGGAGCAAAAGTTATGTACTTTTACGGGTACCACTCTCGTGTCATTCTTCTCTTGCAGCTGTGCAGCACTTACGTTAATAAAACAACTTGCTAGGCTTCCAGAGGCTCTACAACACGTAACAGACCCACAAGTAGATCTGGTTCCACATTCACTCTAACAGACCTTCCAGTGCCACACGGTTCAACTGTTTAGTCCAGTACGCTAGATGCCTCCGTGTGATAGTTCTTCGCGGCAACAACTTCCCTCAGTTGGAATGTCTTTCGACTGAGATCTGCGGTATATAACCAGAAGTCAATTTTACCTCAATGTTGAAGCAAAAAGTCTAACCCCAGGATCATAATGCAGCCCTCGCTTTCATATGCACCTCTTTCATATGCACCTCTGCACACTGATTAAATCAAACAACCCTTATACGAGAATCTATGTCTGCTGACCCCACCGGTCTCGCATCATTTTGTCCGACCAATTTCATTGCCTTCGATTCACTAAGCCTCCCCTGGCAATTGACACATGCACCACTGTGTCCAACAAAAACTTGTCATCTTTACCACTTAATATTCGCAGAAAATACCCCACACCTATCCTGTATTCCTGCTGATATGACTTTTTTTTCGCATTCCATCGCTGACCTAATAGGAGAACACAGATCCTTTGGGGCACCTGTTGCAATCTTCTTGACATGTGTGACGGCAGGACCCTTAGAAAAACATCGAGCGCCCTTTACTCAGTTCCTTGCAACAAAACTGCATTTGCTGCATCACCATGCCCCAACTCTTACACCGAGCGAGGTGGCGCAGTGGTTAGCACACTGGACTCGCATTCGGGAGGACGACGGTTCAATCCCGTCTCCGGCCATCCTGATTTAGGTTTTCCGTGATTTCCCTAAATCGTTTCAGGCGAATGCCGAGATGGTTCCTTTGAAAGGGCACGGCCGATTTCCTTCCCAATCCTTTCCCAACCCGAGCTTGCGCTCCGTCTCTAATGACCTCGTTGTCGACGGGACGTTAAACACTACCCACCACCACCACCAACTCTTACATGTGTATGTTAAATTTCCTTATCCTGTACGCGAAATCTTCCACAGTTTTTCCGTGCCTCTTCAAAATACTGCTCAGCTGGTCCCGAAAATACCTCGAACTGCTCTCATTTTTGTATCTTTGCAAAAGCCGCTTTTCCAAATGCTCAAAGCTCGCTGCATTCTCTAATGCTTCTTTAGACCTCACGTACGGTTTCGCTTGCAATGTTGCTACACGTAACAACTGTCTGTCGGTGCAACCACCCATCACCGTCGACGTTTCACAGCCCGTTAAGAACAACTGCACATCTTCAGATGATTTTCCAGAAAAAAGAAAAATCAGTTTTGCGGCAGCTGGATCCACATCATGCTGCAGTACCTGAAACGATGCTAACTATTCGTCCATAGCTATCAACTGTCCATGTAACTGCATATTATCCACTTACAGCTTAGTTACCTTTCCTAACAATACCCATGCTGCTTCCGGTTCCATGACATCTTGGTCCCTTTCTCTGCCATTACAACACCATTTACTGTTCATTACACACAATAAAACAAAAAGAAATCACAGCTCCAAAAAATCATCACAAGTCAATCTTTACGTCGTATCACGAGCCACCTGGACTCTACATTGCCCTGCAAAATGACCATTCGAACAACACGTATAGCAAATTAAAGGCACTGACACCGTGCATGGTTCAGTGTGCCCTAGTAAGTTACCTTGCGTACAGACACCAAATACTGCTTTCTACAATCACACCTAAACTCAGATAAGCCGGTCGACTCCTCCAGCCCTTCCAAGGTAGCCTTCAAGTCACGATGACAGTCACGCCCCCACATCCATGTCTATCACACCCTCCAAAATTTAATCAGATTGTTCATCACTCACAGCACCGTGTTTTCACCGAAAGTCTTGGTCCAGACGCCGTGATGGATGAAAACGCCGCCGCAAATTCGACAACAAACTATAGAGTCCCCAGTGCATAGAAGAGTGACTAGGGGCCGGGTCGATGCGAGCTAGTGATGTAGGTGAGGTGGGAGCCCAGGAGGCTCCAGAGGAAGTCTACAGCAAATATAGCAAGTTCCTTACTGACGCATCTAGAAACATACGTAAACGCATATTTAAAAAAAATAAACTACTGCTATTCATCCCTATCGTACGAGTATTAGTGTGCATGTGTGTGCAATCACAGTGTATGGATTATAACAAGCTCGTTATCCTATTGGTTGAAATATTGACGTCACGGCATATTATGCAAAACGGCTATATATTAACGTAATTTATGGAGTAAGACATTATGATAAAGCATTATGTGGTTAAAATAATGACATCACAACAAATTGTGCAAAATGCTTTTAAGTATTAACGTAGGTTATGGTGCAAGACACAACGGCAGTGCAGTGTGTAGGTAAATTAATAACGTCCCTGTATACAACGCAATGTGGTGGAAAATTTTGTCTAGTAAGGTGGATAATTAAAACACATTCATTACAAAGCATGACGTTATTTCTATATCTGATCCTAGCGCGTTATTAGATGTTTTGGAAAATGTTAGTCTGCCCACTCATCTAGGTGAATTTTGCGCGTCCACTACGTCGTTAAGGTTAGCCTGGAGGATCTGTGAGGTAAGAGGCACGGCCTGTGTTTCTCGGAGGCCACGGTTGATAAATGGAGACGACTCAGGCAACAATATTCAGACACCACATATGGCATGCTTGACACAGAAATCGGAGTAATTATGCTTATAATACATCGCTACAAACAAATATCTGAGCTCATTATTTTAACAAAAAACACCAGTAATCACGTCTTAAACGATTTCTGCAATGTGGTATGTGGTATTTGGCAAGAAATACATTCGTGCTTGTACCTTCTGTATGAATATACTGACGAAGATCTCTTGCTTACATTGCCAGTAGCAATTGCGACCATCCTCCAAAGACGCACACGGGACCGAACATCTACCTACGTACCGAGACTAATGGATCTAGCCAGCACAACACCAACAGTGGCGCTGACGTCGCTGGTAAAACATCCCAGCGACCGCAACGGAGCGTTGTCTGAGACGATACTACTCATCTGAGAAATGCAGCCGACGTGAACCTCACTTATATGTTAACCGTCTAGCAGGGAGATGTATCACAATGGTCTCAACTTGTGGACAGCACGTGCTAATTCGTTCCCAGTAAATGCAGTGAAAACGTCCAGAACACACTTGATAGTGAGGAATATGACTAGGAGGCTCCCTCTTTCATTCCTTCCAGCGAGCCTATGTTCTCAAACCTGGTGACTTCTTCCTCTTTCCTCGGATAAAAGAACCATTGTAGAGCAGGCATTCCCAAAATGATAATAAGGTGAGCTTCCAAGTGGAACGCTTTCTCAGCAGAAAAAATGCAGATTGCTAAAACCAAGGTCTCCTCCAAGTCATGCATCGTTAAGAAAAATGTGTAGCAATAAAGGGTGAGTATATAATGAAAGACCATCAAGCATCATGGTTGCAGCTTGATTTTTTTAAAGTAATGTACCATTATGACTTTTTCTCGTGCTGAGATCACAGGCATTTCAAGTATGTCAATGTACAGAATTCTGATAAAAATCTGAAACAAGAGAAAAATGTTTGCTTAATGGGTGACTCCGTCTTCGATTGCTGAACAGATGCAGAAACAAAAAAAAAAAAAAAAAAAAAAAAGAATTGCAGCTCTATTGCAACATTCATTCGTCGCTGAAGGTGAGATATTTCACTATCGAACAGTCGCTTTGATGTTATGTCAGTTAGAAAGTCTGAGACAGAGGTGATATCACAGTCCAATGCTTAGAAAAGTACATCTATCTCACAATTGATGAGCTCACTCAAAGCTCCAGTAAATTTTGAGCTTCGAGTGATCTTCAAGGGATAGTAATGATAGAGATCTACGTAGAAAAAGTGTCACAAATGTCTTTTGCTAAAACTTCATGGAAACACTGCACAAAAAGAAAAAAAATCACAAAACATAAACCCATTCATTAGTACTACCCTAGTCATTCTCCATGTAAACATCACTTCGTCATCTGAAATGCAATCTAAATACTTATACGGACAGGAAATATTACCTTTTAGTCCCAAGACTGCTAGAGTCCAACACTATTCGAATTATTTCCAAAGTAAGAAAGAAACCTTTGGCACTGAAGTACATTTTCATCTCTGGATGAGTTCCTACCACTGTCATCCAAGTCCTTCCAGAGAAGTACAGAGAGGAATGACAGGCGGAAAACTATACGAAAGGGTTTTAAATATACTGTACATTGTTAATTGCATAGCTCTCTCCTAACAATTCACCTCATATTGAAAACAAAATTCGTTTCTTTTGAGGCAGCAAGTATACACATTCCTTTTGTAATGGATCCGGGGGATTAATGGGTAAAAGTAGGTTTTCTAAACATTCAAGAAGTGATATGTTCACACAGCAATCACTAACAATGAATAATAACATGGCAAAACGGGCCGCAGTCCCTTAGGATTCCAGTCAAGGGCTCCCATGCCCGGGGGAAGGGGAAGCCTCCACCCCCACCCCTTCCCACCGACCTTCAATCAAGCAAAGGAAAAAAATATAGTGTAGTCGGGTATTTTTATTTCAAGAAAATTATTGAAAGTCGGTACTAGGTACGTTTTTAACTGAGTCGTAAATGGAACTTCTTTATGGCTATTTACAAATCGTCATTTGTCATCCGATATATTAAAAATACTCCACACATCCAGTTCTACCCACATCCCCTTCCCCCTCCCTGAAAACTATTGTATGGGCGTCCTTGAGTCCAGTGGACGAACATTTGCACCTGGACAGTTACGGAGATAACGGTCAATGTTAGTCAATGCTGAAGCACCGGCAGCGCTGTCTTGTTTCAACTGTCGGCGTGCAGTGATCGATGGCGGGGCGCGTGCTATGTGACAGCACGTGGACGCCGTCACTTAATTTCACGCCGTCCCTATAGAAGTGTGTGTCGGGAGAATCCCCTATTTCGATTTCACGTGCTTTTCAGGCAAGATGAACACATCATTCTGTACTCATACTAGAAGTTTTTCAACGGTTTTATTGTTAAAATTTAGAAATGCTTTTATAATAACTGTTACAAAACAGTTTACCAGGGCGTACTAAAAAGTAATGCCTCCAAATTTTTTATATTAAAATTAAGAGATTTTTAAATCAAACAAACTTTATTAACTAAAATTCTTCATCATTATTATTGATGTCCATACACTTATTTATCAATATAGTGGCGCTGAAGACTAACATATTTCTCCCAAGGAGAGACCAGTTTCTTAATACTGTCACAGTAGAATGTTTCAGTTGATTGACGAAGCCCCAACCTTGCACTGATTCTCAACTATCAAAGAGAAATCCTCGGAGGCGTCGTTTTTGAGTTTTGGAAACAGATTAAAATCAGATGCGGCAAAGTCGTGACTGTGTGGCGTCTGATAGGTGATAGTGGACCCAAGGCGTCGGATTATTGCAGGTGACGCAGCGCTCGTGTGTGGTCTGGCATTGTCATGCTAAAAGAAGAGAGTACTCCGCGTGTGGACGAACTCTTCGAATTCGAAACGCGATTACAGCACACTGTTTCTGATGCGCCACTATACTATGATAAGCCAAAACATTATGACCACTGACTACCTCGATGTTGGATGCCAACTGGTGGCGTAGCTGGCATGTTACACGGTAACAAAAGTTTGTAAGCAGAGCAGACACGGATGGGGAATCGTCCTAGCGAAGATATGGGCTGCAAATGGAGAAAGCCATTGAAATAAGCGACTCTGACAAAGGGAAGATTATTATCATGCACAGCCTGTGAACGAGTGTCTCGAAAATGGCGAATCTGGTGGAATAATTACGTGCTACTGTCATGAGCATCTACAGAAAGAGATAGAAGGATAGTGAAACTAAATCTAGGCGCTAATTGGTTGAACGCCCACGACGATTCATAGAACGTGGATTTTGAAGGCTTATCTGCTCTCTGAAGTAGGATAGATGATGATCTGTCGCATCTCTGCCGAAAGAGCACAATAACTGTGCACGTACAAGTGTTTCGGAGCACACAGTTCTGCATACATTGTTGAACATGGAGATCCGCAGCAGACCAACCCTACATGTTCACTTATTGACCCAACGACATGATCAATTACGATGCAGTGGGCACGGGACCATCGGAATTCGAGCGTCGATTAATGCAAACGTGTCGGCTCTTTAGTGAATCACAGGTTTGCTACTCTAGGTCGCTGGTCTTCTCTACAAACGCCGCCATCGATGTGAACGGTGGCTCGAAACGTACGGCGCACCACGGACGCGGAGTGGTGGGAGCAGTAATGCTATGGAAGACATTTTCCTGCTCTTGCATGGGACCTGTGCTAGTAATCGAAGACATGCTGACGGCTGCAAACCATCTGCCTCTCTTCGTGCTTGATGTCTTCCCCGATGGTGATCTCACCTTTCATCAGTATAACTGTCCGTGTATCGGAGCCACAACTGTGCTGCAATGGTTTGAGGAAAATTATAGTGAACTCATGTTGATGTCTCGGCGAACAAATTGATTTAAATCCTATGGAACCTATATGGGTCACTATCGGACGCCATCATCGCGTACGCAAATCAGAGGCACATTATTTACGCGAATTACATGATCTGTGCATAGGCATCTAACGTCATTTACCTCCACAAACATATCAAAAAAACTGTCGGATCCCAGATACTCAGAATCAGGGACGTGTTTCGTTCCAAAGACGGACAAACAAGCTAGTAAGCGGTCATAATGTTTTGGCTCATCAGTGCACTCATGTTACACAATGCCATGTTACACAATACGTTTCTGAGTCCTGTAGATGTAGAATGTTAACAACTTTTCATTTTTTTAAAGCTTTAATTGTTTTCACATAAAAAACTCGGATGCATTACTTTTCAGCACGTCCTTGTACACTGGCGCAAATGTAGAGTGTTATACCATGCACAATATCAAAAGAGAGTTCAGTATTCACATTCTTGTGGGATTTGTTGATTAAAGTTTTACGTTTATGTGAGCTTACTTCCAGTATTTTCAGTCCAGAAAGAATCCATTCCTGCGGATGAAGAATGGTGTGAGTACATATGGATGTTGGGTGTATCGCAACATGGTATGCCTACAGGAAGTGCACGTGCCACATTTCGCCATTTTTTCGGAGCGTTATTTGCATGAAGGAGGTGGGAGCGTCAGCCGGCCGAAGTGGCCGTGCGGTTAAAGGCGCTGCAGTCTGGAACCGCAAGACCGCTACGGTCGCAGGTTCGAATCCTGCCTCGGGCATGGATGTTTGTGATGTCCTTAGGTTAGATAGGTTTAACTAGTTCTAAGTTCTAGGGGACTAATGACCTCAGCAGTTGAGTCCCATAGTGCTCAGAGCCATTTGAACCATTAGGTGGGAGCGTCATACCGAGGAATCGTATAAACTATTAACTTCACTGCAATGACTGCAGAACGATTGGTGACGAGATGGACTCGGGATAACTGTGTGGCAAAAAGACTAGGCATGGGTCCTTCCAGAAGGACAGCGCTACGTGAAAATCTTATATTTGACTGTCTATGACGAATAGACAGATGACAACAGCTGAAATCCTTGCAGAGGTTACAGACAGAATGCAGGCACGAACCGTCGGGAACAGATTACTGGAACCTGGTTTGAAATCTCCTGTTATCGTGTGTCGTCTAGCGCCGACGCCTTACCTACACAACAGAGCTTGCACAATGTAGAGCAAGGATCAAATAGGGCATTGAATGGAGTTGTGTGGCGTTCAGCAGTTAGTCTCGCTTCCATTTGTGGCGGTCAAACCGATGCCAGCGGGTCCATTGACAACGTGGTGAAAAGTTACAGGAGACAGCGATTCTAGACACCCATATTTCGAATGGTTCAAATGGCTCTGAGCACTATGGGACTTAACATCTGAGGTCATCAGTCCCCTAGAACTTAGAACTACTTAAACCTAACTAACTTAATGACATCAGACACATCCATGCCCGAGGTAGGATTCGAACCTGCGACCGTAGCGGTCGCGCGGACACTCATATTTCCTCAAACGCTGGAGAGCTGCTGGATATGACAACAGGACTGATTTGACAGTCGTCGAAGGAAGGCTGCATGTTCGCTAGTACGTGGTAGGCGTGGTAAACTGTGTTGTCACGCCTTTCATGACCAGGGTTCCAAATGTTATACTCCAAAAGAACAATGAACTACCTATATTGCAGTTTACACCATAAAAGCTTTGAGAAATGAGCGGATCGATGACTGACGCGGTGCAAGCCTCCAGTCAGCAATCTTCATGAGCTGACAACATCTGGGTGAGCCCCAGAGCCTCAATAAGTCTGAAGAAGGATGGGCTGTGCTTGAAATATTTTATTTGCGCTTGTATATTCGTCTACCGCCGATTCTGAAGTACACCTAGAAAACATTACAACACACACAAAAAAAGAGTAGTGGTAAAACATGAAATGTCATACCACTACATTGGATGTAACGTTAAACAAACTTATTGCTTACCTACAGTAACAGATGGGGATACATCGTCGTCGTTAAATTAAAAAATCGCGTGCCATGCATATTTGAGTTTTTTGTGAGCGTTATTACGTTTTCTAGATGCTCTAGAGAATGGGCCGGTGTATTTGTACAAATAAAGTATTTTAAAAACAGCCTAGTGTAATAATGTCCTTCTTCACAGCTACAAAAAATGTTTAAGGCATAGCTAGAAACTTTTCAAGATACTATTGGGCGTGTGTCATCAAAAATACAAGAGTGGATTCTTACCCATGGGGGTCAGACATCACACAGATATTGATGATGGACGTCAGTTCCTAATGGAATGAAAGTTAAATTATTTAATCCACGTCATCTGATGACCTTCACAAAGTCTTAGAAATATGGGACTAGTGCTTCATGGTGTAATTCATTCCTTTCCGTCAGTTATTAACAACAAATAGGAAGCGGGCACTCGGATGGCGCAGTAGATGCGAACTGCATTATTTCTATAGATTAGTAAACGGAATTACGAAGTCTCCAGACGAAAACGCGCCAACTGAAAAACCGATTACAGGTAAAATCAATCCGATACAAATATGGAGAGGGAGAATATTCAAAAGATAGTTCATAGTTCCTGAAGAGTTCGCAGAAGAGCTCATACTTTTCCAAACCAGGAGTTGCTCACACACATGGTGCTAAGAATTATGAGATAATCGAAACCCGAAGAAAACTATATGAAAATTTTCAATATATCGTGGAACCTACACTCCTGGAAATGGAAAAAAGAACACATTGACACCGGTGTGTCAGACCCACCATACTTGCTCCGGACACTGCGAGAGGGCTGTACAAACAATGATCACACGCACGGCACAGCGGACACACCAGGAACCGCGGTGTTGGCCGTCGAATGGCGCTAGCTGCGCAGCATTTGTGCACCGCCGCCATCAGTGTCAGCCAGTTTGCCGTGGCATACGGAGCTCCATCGCAGTCTTTAACACTGGTAGCATGCCGCGACAGCGTGGACGTGAACCGTATGTGCAGTTGACGGACTTTGAGCGAGGGCGTATAGTGGGCATGCGGGAGGCCGGGTGGGCGTACCGCCGAATTGCTCAACACATGGGGCGTGAGGTCTCCACAGTACATCGATGTTGTCGCCAGTGGTCGGCGGAAGGTGCACGTGCCCGTCGACCTGGGACCGGACCGCAGCGACGCACGGATGCACGCCAAGACCGTAGGATCCTACGCAGTGCCGTAGGGGACCGCACCGCCACTTCCCAGCAAATTAGGGACACTGTTGCTCCTGGGGTATCGGCGAGGACCATTCGCAACCGTCTCCATGAAGCTGGGCTACGGTCCCGCACACCGTTAGGCCGTCTTCCGCTCACGCCCCAACATCGTGCAGCCCGCCTCCAGTGGTGTCGCGACAGGCGTGAATGGAGGGACGAATGGAGACGTGTCGTCTTCAGCATGAGAGTCGCTTCTGCCTTGGTGCCAATGATGGTCGTATGCGTGTTTGGCGCCGTGCAGGTGAGCGCCACAATCAGGACTGCATACGACCGAGGCACACAGGGCCAACACCCGGCATCATGGTGTGGGGAGCGATCTCCTACACTGGCCGTACACCACTGGTGATCGTCGAGGGGACACTGAATAGTGCACGGTACATCCAAACCGTCATCGAACCCATCGTTCTACCATTCCTAGACCGGCAAGGGAACTTGCTGTTCCAACAGGACAATGCACGTCCGCATGTATCCCGTGCCACCCAACGTGCTCTAGAAGGTGTAAGTCAACTACCCTGGCCAGCAAGATCTCCGGATCTGTCCCCCATTGAGCATGTTTGGGACTGGATGAAGCGTCGTCTCACGCGGTCTGCACGTCCAGCACGAACGCTGGTCCAACTGAGGCGCCAGGTGGAAATGGCATGGCAAGCCGTTCCACAGGACTACATCCAGCATCTCTACGATCGTCTCCATGGGAGAATAGCAGCCTGCATTGCTGCGAAAGGTGGATATACACTGTACTAGTGCCGACATTGTGCATGCTCTGTTGCCTGTGTCTATGTGCCTGTGGTTCTGTCAGTGTGATCATGTGATGTATCTGACCCCAGGAATGTGTCAATAAAGTTTCCCCTTCCTGGGACAATGAATTCACGGTGTTCTTATTTCAATTTCCAGGAGTGTATATTGGAATCATATATTAGACCCCAAAAGACGCCGACTACTTATAGCAAGAATCAGATCTAGTGAGGTCCAACATGAATTTGTGTTTTCGAACACATACGAACAATACTAATTAACGGTAGTTGGCTTCGATTTGTACTCGAACTATAAGGAAAGCTGAGGAAAGCAGTCAGTCACAATCCCATTCGTTTTTTGTTATTCTTACATATACGGATTTCAGCTATAAACAGCTATTTACAGTACATTCAAGCGAGTTATAATCCAACAAACTCGCAGCAGTGCATGTCACCTTATGACTTTACTGGTGTATAGGCTAAAGGAAACTGACAATTTGTTGCGGCTGATTGCTGTGTTAATACCCACTCATATGTCACCAAAAATTCAAAACGCTTTCATTGAAATTTTAGGGATTAAAGTATGTTAAAAACTCATGGTTCATGTTCCAAAGGACAAGTTTTAATTCCATGATATTCGACAGCAACTCAGATATTTCTCACAAAGATCAAACAACAAAATTTTTCAATAAGTGGTGATCGAGTGTGAGCAAATTCTAGTTGTGGAATCTTTTATAGAATTCATTGAAATGAAATTCAAAATAGATAACACTAAGTAAGGTCGATGCTGATGGACTCAACATTACGAATTTTGAGGGCAAGCTCTCGGCAATGCGGCTACAATGACCGCAAGTCAGACACGTGTCCAGCAGCGAATAAAATGAAATGACGGGAAAAAAAGCGACATCAGGAACAAGTGGTGCGACATAAACGAAAGCTGGTAGGTATTTTCTACATTTCCAAGATGATGTCTATTCAGATTTCACGTCAGCCTCATAAGAGTGGCGCTAGCAGCGCCGCTATCAGGGTGAGTACCAGGTCTACTTTAAATGCATACTGTAACGATTGTGAGCCTTTCAGACTGGACGTGGTGAGCTGATATTAGTCAAGAAAGCCTTTAACAAGACTAAGACACCATCATCAACACATCATTGAGTCTTAACGAAGTGATAGGATAGTGCTACGAGGAGCTGGATGTTCCTTCTACGATACTGGAGAAAGATTTGGCAGGAATGTAGCCACAGTAAATCATTGCTGGCAGTGATGGTACCGAGAATGTAGTCCAAACAGGGACGAGCTACGGACGGCAGTGTGCCACATCCGAGAGGGAAGAACATTGTGTTCGGCTCAGGGCTCTGGCGCATGGTACTGCATCTGAAGCGGGAATATGAGCAGCACCACAAAGACAAAACGAACTGTTATAAATTGGTTACTCCAAGGACAAATCCGAGTCAGACGCCCTGTAGCGTGCATTCCACTGACACCAAACAATCGCCATTTACTACTTCAGTAGTGTCAAGCGAGAGCTCATTGCAAAGCAGGGGGAGATCTGTTGTGTTTTCTGGTGAAAGTTGGTTCTGCTTCGGTGGCAGTGATAGCTGTGTCTCCGTTAGAAGGAGGCCAGTTAAGGTCCTACAACCAGCCAGTCAGCATGCTAGACAAACTGGAGTTATGGTCCGGAGTGCGCTTTCTTATGACAACAGGAGCACTCCCGTGGTTATCTCATTCAACCTGATCGCAAATTTGTACGTATCTCTGGTGATTCGACCTTTTGTGCTACTATTCATTAACAAAATTCCAGGGGGTGTTTTGCAACAAGATAACGCTCGCTCACATACCGCTGTGTAAACCAACATCCTTTACAGAGTTTCGATATGTTGCCTTGGCCTGCTCGATCACGAGATCTGCCTCCAATTGAGCACATATGGGACATCATCGACGAAAACTCCAGCGTCATTCACGAACAGCATTAACAGTCCCTTCGAACGACCACGTGCAGCAGGCAAGGACCTCCATCCCACAAACTGCCCTCCGGTACCTGTGCAATATAATGTACGCACGTTTGCATGCTTTCATTCAACATTCTGGCCGTTACATCGGTTATTAATGTACCAGTATTTCACATCTGCAATGGCTCATCTCGCGCTCACATTGGCCTGTAATATTCCAGTGTTATTCACTTAAATATGTTACCTAGACAAAATGTATTCCCGAAATTTCGTTACACCATGTTAATTACTTTTTGGTGTTTTGCGGTTTTCTCCATCAGTGTATAACATCCTAATGCCAAATTTTCTGCATGCTCCATCGACTCATTGCCGCGCGGGATGACCGTGCGGTCTCGGGCGTCTTTACGGTTCGCGCGTCTGCCCCGCCGAAGGTTCGAGTCCTCCCTCGGGCATGTGTTGTCCTTAGCGTAAGTTAGTTTAAGTTAGGTTAAGTAGTGCGTAAGCCTAGGGACCGATGAACTCAGCAGTTTGGTCCCATAGTACTTACCACAAATTTCCATTTTTCCATCGACTCATTGAACCTATTTTGGTTCCAAACAGCTTTGGTGGAAGTAAATATAATGTCTTTCACGGCATTCTCGATCGTTGTCATGTTTCCTTTTCTGTGTTCACAAACCAGTGGAAGGTTCTGATTGCTACTACAGGCAAGAATTTAAAGACACTTCAGCACACACGTTGGAGCGAAGGAGGTAATGCAGTAAACCTGACACGAAATCTTTAGAAAGATTTTTGACAAGCTTTTGAAAAGCCAACAGAAATAGACGAAATTATAAACACATGAACTTTGTTAGTCGCGATACATCCATTTTCGTTTCTGAGTATAACATTTCTCTGTTTGTGGATAATGCTGTTCACAGAGGAAGGGATTGTACCTAAGTGAACAATCCTGCGAGGTACTACTGCGGGGGAAAGAGTGTTTCTGCATGGTACGCTATGTGAAATGTTATATTAAACGCCAGGGGGACGGGAGGAGTGTATATTTAAGCAACTATCCTGGTAAGTTGATATATACCTGTATCACTATATTCTGAAGTGAGAGGAGTGAATTGTCTCGATAATCAAATATCGCAACGAATGCAAGTGGTGGCACTTGTTAAAATCTGTTAATTGGTGAGAGCCAGCGTGTGGCCGAGCGGTTCTAGGCGCTTCAGTCTGGAACCGCGTGACCGCTACGGTCGCAGGTTCGAATCCTGCCTTGGGCATGGATGTGTGTGATGTCCTTAGGTTAGTTAGATTTAAGTAGTTCTAAGTTCTAGGCGACTGATGACCTCAGATGTTAAGTCCCATAGTGCTCAGAGCCATTTGAACCATTTTGTTAATTGGTGAGAAAGAGACACATAGCTACTACAGAAAGGAAACGATTCATTCAATTAAGGAACGCTTAACTATGAATTCTTTATCAGAGACAATTCCCTTAATGCCTTCTTTCCCTCACCCCGCCCCCTCCCAAGACGGCCTGCTTCTCTATTGACAGAGCGACAAAGTGGGCGGGAGCCCGTCCCCCATCACAGATGCGTCCTTCCTTCACAAGAGACTCGGAAAAGCAGCAGCCTAACTCAGATTTGTACTCAAGAACCAGGATTCACGTAACTTGTTTAAGAATTCAAGAACTGCCCGTACTCTACCTAGATCAAGAAATACCTCTACATTAAGATCAGAGGAAAGGAAGGGGAAGTGCATTGGGCTTCCGAAACTGCTTCTGATAATTATCTTCGTCTTGTCCACTCCATTCCTAGTTAGAGGGGCGGAGATTAAAGGAATAGCATAAACAGAGTTTGCTCTCAATGTAACAACCCAGCTGATAATTAGTAGGATCCGTTCATATGTTTTGTGAGCCTGTGGCAAGCAGTGCTGCGTGAAGTGAATGATGCCCAAAATTGTATGCAAACAGAGGGACTTAATGTATATCACTATACACAGAACATGAGCTTTTTCAGGCAGTACTGGAAGAGAAATGAGAGGAATTCGTTAACGGCGCTTTAAGTTACTGTAAAATCTGGGTGAAGAACTTGCTTTCTCTCCAAGATGAAGTAAGAGGAGGCACATTTCCGGCGGAAGACGGAGAGATTCCGGTTTATCTCACGAAAACGGATTAAAACGAAAAATGTGTCCTCCATTTTACAGTAACTGCTGACATTCGAGAAATGCTCCAGCAGCTCCAGAATTTGGTCGAAAAGTATGATCCCTAAGGCATGAAATAATATTGGGCGTCAATGATGAGGAATGCAACCTCGACCAAGCTCCTCGATGTATTGACAAAGAACACTTTAATCTTGTAGCTGGAAACTTGAAGGAGGATTACATAATGTAGTTATCACTGAGAATATTCCTTACAGCTGTCATAAGTAACGCCAGTTTGTGGCGAAACAAATGCTGTATCATTAGAGAGAGACAGAGGCGAGGGAGTGCGCCGGGCCTTACCACAGCTCACCGCTACTAGCGCCACGTCATCATAACACGCCTGTGTGTAGCATAAAAAGTATTACGCCATAACGTAAGAATTAAATTGAAAATTACAGTAACTTTTCCAAACTTTGTCAATATATGCTTTAGTACATTAATGTTAAATCTCTTAAATCTAAGAATGATCAGATGAATATGTTTCGCGAAACACATTTTTTAAGAAAAAAATATGTGGAGCTAAATAACGCAGCTAGAAGGATAAAAATTGTTCAGAATGTGCAAATGAATGTCACAATCAACTTCTACAAGTCTCAACTTCATCAGAGCAATATTTTGGTCAAATTCGGCGTTTTTACGAAAAATTGAAGGAGCTAAATATTAGACTCAGAAAAATGAAAATTCGTATGATATAACAACATTAACTATGTGACTCCATTAAGCTACTTCTATTAGTTTTAAGTTATTTACTAAAAACTAAATTTGGAACAAAAACGTCCTTATTCATAATAGATTAAGTATAATTTTTATTAATGTTAGAAAGTTCTAATTACAGCATTTGATTACAATAATTAAATTACCCGCTTGTACCAAGTTTCAACACATTAATGTAAATAACAATCAATGTAATGACTCTTAAAGAAATAGTTCAGAGGTCACTTTCTACTGTCGCTTTCGTTCTAAAAATTCTAGCTGGAAAAGTTTAAACGCAGTCGATCTGAAACTTTTTCAGTAACTAATGCCATCTTAATTTCGTTCGTATTAAAATTACGAAGGTTCTGACTTGTTTCACGAAAAAAAGTTATTAAATAATAAGTGTTCGAGAAAGCGGCCATACAGATGCTGTTGACTGTGCCTAGAGCGGTTGACAGCAGATGTTCCATTCGGCCGTCCGCTGCGCCCATATAAAAACATGGCCGGAGAGGCAGCAGAGAGAAACTTCGCACAGAGCTATCAATTGTCCGTGTCGGTCAAACACTGGCATAGGCAACGCCTAGGATGACGTCAGAGCTAGGCACCTACAAAACACCCGTTTTCGGTAAAAGTGGGAAGTAAACTCATGAGGTCTGTACACAGTCCTGGATCTCTTAGATTTCACAGTAGTAACTGTTTGAGTGCCGCTGCAGTGCTGACAAAATCGCGTGGCATGTGGTGAGATTGTTTTCCATTTTCGTGGTGAGCAATTATCTTGGATGATTATAAGTCAGGATGATAGACCATTTTACTTGGAGCTTACCGTGGAGGTCGCCTCTGAACTGGTAATAGTGCTGTTTCTGATAGGGACGTTATTATTATTGTCAGGAGAATTATTCTCTTGACTATATTATTCAGTTAAAACACAAAACTTTTATTTATAGTCATAGTTCTCGATCTCGCTGAGTACATAGCTAGTAGAAACATTTCCTTTCAGTGAACTCAAGAAGAATGTGGTCATGTAGACTGGAAGTTATGGTCAGTATGTTCTTCGTCGCTCCCTGGCTGACCGCAAAAATAGTTTTTAGGCTATATTAATGTGTGAAATTCCACCCGCCAACCCATAAAATTGTGACACAAGCTTTCTCAAAATTGAAAACAGATGAAAAATTGAGAAATTAGAATGAAATTTTCACTCTACAGCGGAGTGTGCGCTGATATGAAACTTCCATGGCAGATTACAACTGCGTGCCGGACCGAGATTCGAACTCGGGACCTTTGCCTTTCGCGGGCAAGTACTCTACCGACTGAGCTACCCAAGCACGACTCACGCCCCTCCTCACAGCTTTAATTCCGCCAGTACCTCGTCTCCTACCTTCCAAACTTTACAGAAGCTGTTCTGCTAACCTTGCAGAACTAGCACTCTTGAAAGAAAGGATCAGCGCACACTCCGCTGTAGAGTGAAAATTTCATTCTAGAAACATCCCCCAGGCTGTAGCTAAGCTATATCTCCGCAATATCCTTTCTTTCAGGAGTGCTAGTTCTGCAAGGTTCGCAGAAGAGCCTCTGTAAAGTTTGGAAGGTAGGAGACGAGGTACTGGCGGAATTAAAGCTGTGAGGACGGGGCGTGAGTCGTGCATGGGTAGCTCAGTCGGCGCCGGCACGGTAGCCCAGCATGTTCGGTCAGAGGGTTAGCTGCCCTCTGTAATAAAAAAAAACTGAGTTAATAGATCAACAACGAACTTAAGAGGGTGTCTTACGACGTCCGCCCCGACCAGATGAAACGAACGAAAACGAACAAAATGAAATTAAAAAAGTCGGAAGAGCACTTCCCCGCGAAAGGCAAAGGTCCCGAGTTCGAGTCTCGGTCCGGCACACAGTTTTAATCTGCCAAGAAGTTTCAATTGAAAAATTGTTTATTATCAACAGCATCTACATTGAAATTGACAAATATACCCATTTTACCTATCGCAAAATTGTACAAATTAACATTGAATAATGTATTAAAGAGTTTTCGTTGCAAACACACGTAGAATATAATTTTCATCTATGAAAGACGTTTCATTTTGAATTCATTTGAATTAGTGACAAAGAATCACTGTTATGATTCGTTTCATCCATTTTGCAGCTAGAATAAAGTATGATAGTGTTTCTATGAACTTTGAGACTTTATGCCGATCCCGAATATGTTTGGTGCGTATTTGAGGCTCATTTATAAATACATTCTAGTGTTTAAAATGTGTGGTCTTACATGCAGTGTCTTTTCTGTATGGGAGGACTTGAAAATACTTATAGATTTTGCCATGAAAGGTCGTATTCAGTTAAGCATATGTTCAGGCTCTCCTGACATTTTCTTTGTGCTATAGAAACGTTTCCTACTTCCGTATACATCAATCAAGTCAGATCGCGTTACTATTCCTTCCTGGGTTAAAATTTTGTCTAAAAAGCGAAACATTTTCAGGGCATTTACACTTAGCTAATATCATCTACAAAATCAATTTACTTCAAAAAGGAGTAGAAACCTTCTAGACATTAGATGTATGCGAATCGCAGACTGTAAATACATGTACAACATTCTTGGTGTTGAAAAATGTAATGTGTTCTGTAAGATAGCTTGCAGTTTTCTATAAAAGCGTTCCAGAACAAGATTAAGAAATTTTATTCTGTATAATAATATTTTTGCACGTATTACTAAACGTCTGTAGATCAATAGCACTGCTTTAAAAAACAGCAATGCATTTTCCATGACAGGACTTCAAGACACAGTGACGCTAGAAATAATGGCTGAAACTGATTGCTAAATCGTTCTTGTATTATAGGGTCAAGGAAAGCGACCGATTACAGGCAATATTGCAGGCGCACGCGAGCGCACGCGCGTGATGTGTGTGTGTGTGTGTGTGTGTGATTACGTGTAGCGGGCGGAAACAAACTGTTTCTAAAAAGTTGGATGTTACAAATAATAAAACAATGTCATTAGGTACTTACTTATACAGTGTTTCTAATTTTGAACTTTATTTAATTTCGTTGTTCTATGTTTGACAAGATACTTTAGCACATAAGAGGCGTACAAACCCAAAACATCGTCAAGTTGAGACGTTCCTGTTTTCGTGATGTGAGTCAAAAGGTCCTCTGCCGTTGCCCCTGTGCCTCAGATGCATTAAGACGTACTCTGTTTCGTTAGGCAAAAGAACCTTAGTCGGCCGTAGTGGCCGTGCGGTTCTAGGCGCTACAGTCTGGAACCGCGTGACCGCTACGGTCGCAGGTTCGAATCCTGCTTCGGGAATGGATGTGTGTGTTGTCCTTAGGTTAGTTAGGTTTCAGTAGTTCTAAGTTCTAGGGGACTTACAGCCTCAGCAGTTGAGTCCCATAGTGCTCAGAGCCATTTTTGAAAAGAACCTTAAGTACGTTATGATCGTTAAAGGACATATTATTTACACCATTTTTGATGGTTTTAAGTATACCTAATGATTAATTTTAATTGGGTAAAGAAGGATATTTCGTCACAACTGCAACGACACTGATTTTAGCACTAGCTATAGACATGACCATTCTCTCAATCCAAAGCCTTCTTCAACTAACCATCAGCTCCACAACTTAGCTCATGGCTACCACCGAAAGATAACTCACTTTCGAAAATCAGAGCTTCCAAAAAAGTAAATAAATAAATAAATACAAATAAAAAATCCAACACCTCTTCCCCGTACCCTGCAGTATGCCTACCTTGGCTCTTGACTCTGCAAGAGTTGTTATTCCTCTAGTCTGGAGGACTTCATTTCAAATTAAACGTATCGATTAATAAGTGCTGTGGTAACAGATTGCCTGGTTTCCGCAAAATATAAGCATTCCCATTGGTTCCTTCTCCTCTTCTGCTACTAGTACATTTCTCCCTGGTGTCGCTTCCTGTCATGAACCCTCATTACCGCTATTTTCACCCAAACGTTACGAAACGTTTGTAGGTCAACGTACGCGCTTGTTAGTAGTAGAATTTTCCTGGACTCAACAAAGCCTGGTTTAACTGAATTCACCCTCTCAGCTAGCGGTAAGCCAACAAAATAGAGCGTGCCTATCCATACGCAGACTAGATGCGCCACGTATAATGGGTAGTGGAAATGCCTGCTAAGGTCCCATTGACAAGAATTGTTATAGACTTATTACACGTCAAATTACTCTGCAAACTCAAATCAGAATAGCATAATTTATTGCTATGAAAGCCAATCCCTGCTGGTTCCTAAATTATACATTACAAATAATTTAATGCTGCCTCATGATGGCTGGGTGTTGTGTGCTGTCCTTAGGTTAGTTAGGTTTAAGTAGTTCTAAGTTCTAGGGGACTGATGACCATAGCTGTTAAGTCCCATAGTGCTCAGAGCCATTTGAACCATTTAATTTAATGCTCGTTCATAATGTGTGTATTTCCTTTGTCGATACTGTCTTAAATATCCTAAAATTCTCTTTGCTACTACCGATAACTCACAAAAGTAAATAATATAAATAATCTTCGAAAAAAATTTGTTTAGCAAACGTAAGATCCCAATAAAATTGTGCAGGGAAAATAAATTGTCATCTTTTGTTAAGCATTAACCAAATATAGGTACTCACTATCAAAGGTCACTATAATTCTTTGCTTAGTTCCAAAAATAGGGGATGGTAACTATAGGTTTCTTACCGGGTGGCAGAAATCCAAGCACAACTATTGCTAACTCTATTACAGACCGTGTCTCACTCTATTGTAGACAATGTAACCCTGTGAAGTGCTATTTCACATCGTCTGCTTCACAGTTACTTCCTTGCCAATAAAGTTGGTATATGCTTATTTCAGTATACGACAGATCTATCAACATGAGAGCATGCTATGGGGCAAAATCTCAAAAAGACACAAACAGATAACAACAACAAAAAACAACCTTGTAGCTGATGAATATTTATTTACGACGAAATCGGCAATGGCTTACTTCAACGAGTCTTTCTAATTAACGTTAGAAAATACAACCTACTTCTTCTTCTACTTTTTCACTGAAATTTTCTTTTGAGCGGTAAAAAGCTTGTCCTATTAATTCAAGTTCACAAGACGCACAAGCTCAGAGAGAAGCAAAGACAATGCAACTTATTTTCTTGAGTTACTTTATCCATTGGATTGCTTCTAAGGCTACATGTTTTAAAACTAATTCGTAGCGAAAATTTGAAAAGAAACAATAAAATCAATTCGTAGCGAAAATTTGAAAAGAAACAATAAAATCTTCCTGTAGTACGGTTTGCTGGTTTCGTATACACAATACTTTTTCGTTAATATTCCAGTTCAGGCAATGGATGCACTCTTTTTTAAACATGTCACTTAAGTTCTATGTCTCTTATTATTTTCAAGCTAAGGATCGTAACTCCGTGTGGTATTTCCATATTAATATGGACATCCATTATGACAATTATTAACAACAGATTTACAATAAATAATTTGATTGTGAACGCTGTTCAAAATGGCTCTGAGCACTATGGGACTTAACATCTATGGTCATCAGTCCCCTAGAACTTAGAACTACTTAAACCTAAGTAACCTAAGGACATCACACAACACCCAGCCATCACGAGGCAGAGAAAATCCCTGACCCCGCCGGTAATCGAACCCGGGAACCCGGGCGTGGGAAGCGAGAACGCTACCGCACGACCACGAGATGCGGGCTGTGAACGCTGTTAGACACTTCCTTTAAACAATATTAAATTAATCCATCAATAATATTAACCAAACGGCATAAACTACGCACAGAACATATATCAACGGTAAAAGAAAACTTGTATTACTGTTAGAAGATGGTTTTACCTCACAAACTTTCACAAATGAATATATTCAAGAACAGCGTCGTTGTCTGTGTGTGTGTGTACATCAAGAAGTGCAATACTTCAGACCAACTAAAGGATACTAACATTCTAAAATGAATCTACATTTACAGGTTACTCAGCACCACTTACTAGTTCGAAAGCTATGCATGCGATAGAGAAAAACCTAAGAAAATTTCTCATGCCCTTGTATCGCTGTTTACGTTTTTCTGTGTTTCCTATCTTTAGATTACACAGAATATCATTCAAATCTCTGTTGTGGAAATAAACGCCATTACTGAATGGCTAAAATACGTGACAACCAAAGTTTTCGGTAACCCACAGATTCTAAATGATGACATCATAGCTCTCGGGCAATCAGACAAACAGGACTGTACTGTACGTGGACGTTTTCAAATTCCTGTGGCTTGCCTTTTGCACTCATGAAGCGTGCCGGACTTGTCGTTGACAGCAGGGACGGTCCGTCTGTGGATGTATGCCTTTACCCGCCTGCAATGTTGCCGATCAGGCCGCAAGCCCATCCACGTGGGCAAACCCTCACGTAAGCAACTGAAAGGTATCATGTGTCACACATAGTTGCTAATTTCTACAGTTTCTTTGCCTTTAGAGATCCCTAGTTTTCACTCTACTTTTTATCCCAAAGTTACCTGGGAAATTAGGAAAAATGCTTATGTAAAAAAAATATAAACGATTTTATTAAAATACTTATGGAGAGGGAGGGTTCTTGATGCTCATTAACACCCCCCTACCCGTCCATCCGTTCCGCCCTTGTATCTACGCCTGTGGCATACATGGCACGCTAAGCGAGACCACATTTGCTTGGTGCTCAACACAAAAAGTTGTGCACTCACATCTGCTAAAGGACAAGCTTTCAATCTTGGATTCACAAAATGCAGGTTTCTGATGTTGCCTGTATGTTCACAACTGGGGCACAGTAGGCAGGAGCATTTGCTGTGTACCAGTAGAGAACAAAGGTAAAAAGTGTCAAGCCAAACCTTGTGGAAAAAACCCTGTACGACATTGAAGACGACTGGCAGGGCTGCTGGTGGAATATGCAAACAACAGAGACAGCTCACGTAAGCGTGCAAGTATTGAGAATTTCTGTAAGGATTTGACAAAAATAATCAGGTGAACAAAGTAGGTGTAGCAGTAGACAGCCTGGGTAAGGACAGAAATTACGGCACCCGGGGGGTAGTCTGGAGGGTTTAGGAGTAGCAACTTTACATAAAAGTGTGAATTTTGTGCAGTTCCCACAGTGTCGTGAGTAGCCCTGGCTTAACACTGCTCTGAAGCGTGTGAACACGTAGATGTGTAGGCTGCGGCTGACTGAAATGAAATCTCATATGATGGGCTATACTAGGCACGGCCTACACTTCAATATGATAGGGAAAAATAGATTGATTAGTTTCTTGCAAAAATTGTATGGCTGGTCATCGTCACACAAAGTAAGATCCTTGTGGTTACTAATGTCAGAGAGGTACCTTTTCTTACGTTAGAGTCAGAATTCAGGCACCCTTTTGTTAAAGAAGTTAAAATAACATAAGAGCCCCACAAAGTGCTTAAGAAAGCACAGAAAAATAAGAGTAAATGTTTTTATCAGAAAATTAAGAGATTGAGTAACAAGGTAGAAGAGCTTCTTTTCTTGTTGGAAGATTTAGAGGGTCTTGAATAGATAGACTTGCTATGTCCATCTCAACACCACAAAAACCACAGGGTTACAAAAGTTAAATATAAAATATTACACTCTAGCATCTGACTGTCTGTTACATATATTAAGGGAGAACACAAGTTCAGAAACACTGAAACAA
Source organism: Schistocerca nitens (assembly GCF_023898315.1). Lineage (NCBI taxonomy): Eukaryota > Metazoa > Arthropoda > Insecta > Orthoptera > Acrididae > Schistocerca > Schistocerca nitens. The sequence goes on from NC_064616.1 coordinate 318,887,495, forward strand.
ATGAATTTTGTGGGAACCAGAGCATAGATGAGTATACTTGTGAATTAATACTGAGAAATAGTTGTAATTTAAATATAACAGTACAGAGATTCCCACTGGAAAATTTCGAACTGTTTATAAGTCGTATGGATTCCTTACTACGCTGTATGTCAGACAGTAACAATCTATTAATAGTCTCTGGTGATTTCACTGCAGAATTTCTACAGGATTCTGATAGTAAAGATGATGTGAAAAACTTATTTGGATCCTACAATTTAATCTCAGTAAGTAACTTTCCAGTACAGGTGTGTAAAGAGAGTAGGACTCTAATTGATAACGTGTAAGTTAACCGTATCTACGGAAACCCTCGATTTCATCTCGCATTACACTGGATGACAAACAAAGTTTGCACATGTAAGGTAATACGTTAATGACACCTGAACTCGGACAACAGAGTGTAAAGCAGTTTGATTAGAAGAAAGAATTATTCAGAAAATGAAATTGTTGAAAGAGTTTGAGTTCATCACTAAACCATGTCAAGACATAGACTGTTTCAAACTGAGATTATTGTAAATGACGTCATCCGTGGAGAGTGACGCCACGCGAGGCATTTGAGGCCAGAGAGCAGTTTGTGGACGAACGGAGTTGGAGACAGGAGGACGGACTCCATTTAGGTCCGGACAACACTGAATATTGGCGAGAGCTGTCTAATTATGTGAAGAACTTTTGAGATAATTAACAGTTTTGAGATACAATGCTAATGATGCAAAGTAGACCTGCATAATGAATATTGGAACAAGATTTTTTTCTCGCAAAGTGCAACATACTGAAAACGTGTGGTGCCACAGGTAATAACAGTATATGGTAACAGTCTGTGTCGTAATACAACAGTGGAAAGTATAAATGACAGTGCAAAAGAAGCGAGTGCAGGTCTCTCTCATTTCAGTAAATCATTTGCACACTAATTCGCCCCAGCAGAGGATCGAGGAACACCATAGCAGCTCAACCACATCTTGAGGTAACAAAGAACTGATTTGATTAGAGGAGTTGCAGCATAGTTCACCAGACGAAGAAGAAAGCTTTCCTAGACTTAGAAATATACAGCTTGCATGCCCCAAATTATCTAAATAACTTTCTTTTCAGAAAATAATTTATAAGGCATGAATTGGAATGAAATTTGTAATGAACCACACATTGTTATAAAATTTAATCTATTCCATGATAAACTCACATCATTATCTGAAAATAGCTTTCCTCATATATTGATAAGAAAGAATATTAAACAGCCATGTAAAAAGGCAGGAATCAAATTATCTAATGAAAAAAAAGGGAAATGTGTATGTTGGCAAGAACAAGTAACGATCCTGCAGTTGTTACAAGCTACAAAAACTACCAAATATTACTGTGAAAAATTACTGACCATCATGGAGCAGGCACATTACATCACAAATCAATAATTCCGACAACAGACTAAATTCTGCGTGGAATGTAATGAAACGAGAGGCAGTGGAACAAGCCACAGAGCAGGGTAATGTCACTACTGATTTTAATAAAAGGGCCATAAATGATCAGTCAAAGGCAGCAGTTATCTTTCATAGCCTTTTCTTGACTGTTGTTGAAAGTACAGAGACAAGTAGTTAACGAGAAAACTCACGGAAACACGTAGAAAAGCAACAAACATAAATTTCAATCATGTGAAAGTAGTCCAGTCTACGAAGGAAAATCAGGGGGGAAAATCGTGTAGTCGCAAATTTTTGCACAGTGTTAGGAGGGAGTGTCCTGAACAACAAGCTAAAAATGCTGATCGGTAGGATATGAGCGTTGAGGTGGGGTAGGTTTAAAGTTCACTTTTTTATGCTTTTCTCTAGTAAATAGAAAACTGCAGCTCCAAGTGAAACTATTTCCCCGCAACAAAATTACACTACATTAAATTTCCTGCACAAAAGGTCCCACTTATTTTTTCCTCTAGGCCAATAGTTGCCACGTCTATGGAGGGAAAAACCCAGATTATTAAAAATATCACCCTAATGGTATAAATTTAATATTTATCGTTAAATGAAATGGCTCGACAACGAATATTAAATGTGTGTACCACATGTAAGTGCTGTAAAGCCATTTTAAGGGATAAATTGTGTTCAGGGGGTGTAACAGGGTGGAGGGGAGAGATGTGTGCGGTAGAAATGCAAGGGGAGGTAGGTTGTTGGATTGTGTTCATGCACTGCCCTCCTTCATAGGTGAGCAAACAGTAGGTCTAGTGGGCTAGTCCTCACTCTGCCGACCAAACTACGTCACAAGAGTCAACTGCAGAGTGTTTGAAAAAGTTATATGAAGCCTCACAGGGCGCCTTATGAATCACTAGTGATACAGTGAGCAGACATGAACCGCCACCCGGGCGGGGACAGGGGGAGGTATAACGCAAATAATTCACATAGACAGAAGCTACGTAAATCTCTGCACACTATTCTACACTGCTAGAGGAGAAATTGATTCTTAGTCGTCCTGAACGGCGGCTGTAGCGTTCTTCAAAGAAAGGCCTCTTCCGCCTGCATGAGCGCTTCTCGATTTCGTTCAAAATGTTTAAATGTTTGTGAATTCCTAAGGGACCAAACTACTTAGGTCATCGGTCCCTATACTTACAGATTACTTAAACTAACTTATGCTAAGAACTACACACACACCCATGCCCGAGGGAGGACTCGATCCACCGACGGGAGGGGCCGCGCAGTCCGTGACATGACGCCTCAAACCGCGAGGCCACTTCGCACCGCCTTCTCGATTTTCAGTTTACAGATAGACTGCACCTCCCCAGAATCTCATGTCCAGTTTTCTTATGTGGGTAGACAAAATAACTTCACTAATCTCGTGTTTATATAGTGGAGTTATTTTCTGTCTATTCAGTGAGTGCTTATTTGATGTTGTTAATTGAGTTGTTATGCAAACAAGACCAACAGCTAGAGCTACCAACTGTCTATCACACTGAAGATCATTTTCCAAATTTAACATTCAGGCAATATGTATTCGACAATATCGATTGCATTGTATCCACTATCACTATTTAAATCACTCTTCCACAAGGTGAAAGACAATCAAACAATTTAAAATCAGAGATGATAAAACTGTCTGTATTAAAACTGAGTGAAAGACTACATTCGCAACAGCTGTTTATTGTGTTGATGACAGGTTTCATACCATGGAGATATATCTTCAGGTCGTATCCACGTATAGAATAAAGTTATATAAGTAAAAGCACTAGCAGTCAACATAACCTACCGAACAAAGTAGACAGTAAAGCGATGTACTCATAAAACTAACACTTCATGAACCACGAATTCCTACAAGTGCACGTAAAAACATGTCACTCCTCGGTAGAACTTTGGATGAAACCGGAAATTGGTATCAGATCAGGACCCTACATGATCTCTAATACACTTTCAGAGCACAGTTAAAAGACGAGCACGGACCAATCATGACAACCCACGTATGACAGGATAAAACCTATGAGCAAAAACATTGCAGATTGAACGTAATGCAAATAAAACACAGCTCGTGGTGTCGGTAGAGCATAAAAAAGACAATAAACCTACTGCCGTCAAAATCCGCTGGAGAAACAAAGAATTAAAAGACATCGCATACGTGAAATAGAACTACGCGTTAGAGCGCTAGTCACACACTGAATACCGTGAAGCCAATAACGCCCCATCCCGTCACAAGTTGAAGAACTTGATATCTAGTGGTAGCAACCAAATTAAAAGGACACGCAGATAACACCTTGGGAATCGCAGTAACAAAATTTACCTCAGTGTTAAATAAAAATCCAGAACAAGAGACAGAAAGTATTACCATTACACTTATGAGAAGTAAGATACAAATAAAAACAGAGGTTGCCCAGATATGGATTTCCAGTGATGTCTTCTACTGGTGTGGAGATGTGTCTCGTTATTTATTAAGATTCACACCACAGCGATTTTGGCGTCCCAAAACAGTTAAATGTTTAATGTGATACAAAAGCTCCACCCGTGTTCCAAGGATGAAAAACGAAGCTTTGGGACTCCAGAACACAGCTCCACACTACCAATTTATGGCCAACTACTGCCCTCCCCTCCACCTCCAAATACCCCAACAGTCCCTCCGTCAATGAACAGTAAAGTTCTGTGTTAGTCTAAATCAAGGCAATATATTTTTAAAACAACAATTTTCAGTATGCATAAACACCTGAAGATGGGCAAAACATGCTCTAAACACGTTGCGTTATGTTAAATTTTACATAAATGAAATAAAAGTGACTGGTGGCAGAAAATGCAAATAAATAATCGTTCCATACAGTCATGGTTTGCAAACGTAGCCGGTTAACTTGTTAACAATTCTACAAAATCGACTCGGCGTTCTTGTCGCGAGCTGGACGTCCCACATGTGATTGTTGTATGTTAAGAAGACATCAGCATCTGAGTTGCTGCAAATTAAAAATGGTACACGAACAAGAAGATACTGACAGGGTTCCTTGTAAAAATTTGTGTGGGGAAATTTTGCATAGATTGCTTAAAAACAAAGATTTCATTCAAAACATTGTCTTCAGTCATGAATTGACTTTTCATTTAAGTGTTAAAGTTATTATACACTGCTCCATGGTGTGTGGCAGTAAAATGCACGACAGACTTTGGAACATGTTCGTGATAGCCCAAAAATTAACGTCTCTTGTGTGTTCCGTGAGAGGAAATTTAACGGTCCCTTCTTTTTCCAACAGAGAACAATCGACGTAATAGTTAACATGGTTAAAATGGCTCTGAGCACTATGGGACTTAACATCTATGGTCATCAGTCCCCTAGAACTTAGAACTACTTAAACCTAACTAACCTAATGACATCAGACAACACCCAGTCATCACGAGGCAGAGAAAATCCCTGACCCCGCCGGGAATCGAACCCGAGAACCCGGGCGCGGGAAGCGAGAACGCTACCGCACGACCACGAGCTAATAGTTAACATGGATACCCTGCAAAACTTTTTTAGGTGATGATTGAAGAGGCTGACCGACAGTGCGGCGTACGTTTCATGCAGGATTGTGTACTGCAGCAGTATCTTACTGATCTCCGGGATTTACCCAATAACCGATATTTAGGGAAACTGATTGACAGATGTGACCCGATTACATGTCCCCCCAAGCTTATATCGACCTCCCACCTATCCATTTTTTCTTCTCCTGATTCGTCATCGATATCGAGTTTGTACCACCCTTACTAGCTTCTCCAGCCGAGTTCAGAGCAACAGTCTAAGCCACAACCGAACAAGTTACGCCTGAAATTCTACAACGAGTTTGATAAGAAGCTGAGTTCAGATTGGACGTGTGTCACATTAACAATATTATTAACATTCAACTTATTTAACTATAATGACAAAAAAATTTGACGACTCCAAAACCAGGTGCGTAAGTCCTACGAATTATTGTTGATGTGGCCTTCAGTCCAGAGACTGGTTTGATGCAGCTCTCTATGGTAGTCTATCCTATGCAAGCTTCTTCATCTCCGAGTAATTACTGCAATCTACATCCTCCTGAATCTGTTTAGTCTATTCACGCCTTGGTCTCCTTCGATGATTTTTACCCTGTGTACTGGCCGGTGTGACCGAGCGGTTCTAGGCGCTTCAGTCCGGAACCGCGCGACCGCTACGGTCGCAGGTTCGAATCCTGCCTCGGGCATGGATGTGTGTGATGTCCTTAAGTTAGTTAGGTTTAAGTAGACGTATCCTACCAACCGATCCTTTCTTCTAGTCAAGTTGTGCCACAAATTTCTCTTCTCTCTAATTCTATTCAGTACGTCCTCATTACTTACGTGATCTATCCATCTAATCTACAGCATTCTTCTGTAGCACCACATTTGGAAATCTTATATTCTCTTCTTGTCTGAACTATTTATCGTCCATGTTTCGCTTCCATACATGGCCACAATCCATACAAATTCTTTCAGAAGACTTCCTGACTCTTAAATCTATACTCGATGTTAACAAATTTTTCTTCTTTAGAAATGCTTTCCTTGCCATTGACAGTCTACATTTTATATCCTCTCTACTTCGACCATCATGAGTTATTTTGATCCCCAAATATCAAAACTCATCTACTACTTTAAGTGTCTCATTTCCTAATGGAAGTTCTTAAGTCCTATTAACTGTGTTTTGCAGAGGCCGGTGTGGTGCCAACAGTTTTCTTGTTTGGGGTGACATTATCTTACGAATTTGTACATTCTGCATGTTCTCTTGGTGTCCTGTGGCGGTTGAGATGTATTGAGATCACATCTTAGAAGACTGTACGATCCTTTTTTTGCTGTGCTTGTGGATTTGAGTTCAATATGATCGGTAACAATGGCCGTAGTTCTCGTAATAAAAAATTATAGCAAAACGCTGGAAGACCAGCAGAAGATGGCTGTCGCCTCTGTACCACAGTTTCAACTATTAATTAATATTTAATCAGTTACTTCACGGTGAGTGGCTCGATGAGTTTTTGGTTAACGGAACCTCTAAAATTACCTTTACACATAAAGTACTAAAAAAATACTGCCAGCAGAATTATCCGATATTTCATTTATAATTCTGTTGTATGCAGGAAAGTGTCGTCGTTGGGCGATAGAAAGGAAATGCAGAAAGGTGGATAACTGCAAGACAATATCTGTATCACAGAGAAAGTGGGTAATATCTGGAGAACGTCACATCGTTTAAATCTTTACGGGTAACATTAAGGAATGACATGAATTGGACGAAACACGTAAATTCAGAATTAGATGAGGTCAGTGTAGGATTCAATTTGTTGGAATGGTTCTGGACTTCTGCAGTGGATCTGTAGGGAAAATCGCAAACAAGGCAATAATGCCATCTCTTCTAGAGATATCTGAAGTGTTTGGAGGTACACGAATGAAATACTGACAACAAATCTCTGGAACCAGTATCTGTCGCAAAACACATATGAGTAATCACTAGAAAAACATAAAATGGAATGTCTACATAAAAAGTAAAAGCAGATGCCAAGCTAAGATTCACTAGAGGTATCTTAAGGAATGTAATTCTTCCATGAAAAGAATGAGGTGCAAAAGACTCGCCGTATTCTTGAGTATTGTTCATCAGCCTGGGACCCTTGCAAAGTGGTATTAACAGAATAGGTAGAGAATGTCAAAAGAAGAGCCGTGCATTTTGTCCGGGAGAGTTTAATCATCGCGAGGGCGTTACGAAGGTGCTCAGTAAACTACAGTGTCAGCAGCTACGAGATAGACATTGTGCTCCACTGACAGATTTACTGTTGGAAGTTACGAGTGTGCACGTTCCGAGAGCATTCGGACAATGTATTACATCCTCTCACATACGTCAAAAATGGTTCAAATGGCTCTGAGCACTATGGGACTCAACTGCTGTGGTCATAAGTCCCCTAGAACTTAGAACTACTTAAACCTAACTAACCTAAGGACAGCACACAACACCCAGCCATCACGAGGCAGAGAAAATCCCTGACCCCGCCGGGAATCGAACCCGGGAACCCGGGCGTGGGAAGCGAGAACGCTACCGCACGACCACGAGATGCGGGCCTCACATACGTCATGGGAAATTATCTCGACCAGAAAGTTAGAGTCGTTAGTGCTCATACGTAGATTTATCGAAAGTTGTTCTTACTAGGCATTGTTGTGGAACAGAGGAAGGGAGGAGGGGTGGACGGGCAGGCGGGGGGAGGGGGGGTTGGTGGACCATAGATACACTACTGGCCATTAAAACTGCTACACCAAGAAGAAACCCAAATGATAAACGGGTATTCATTGGACAAATATATTACACTAGAACTAACATGTGATTACATTTTCACGCAATTTGGGTGCATAGATCCTGAGAAATCAGTACCCAGAACAACCACCTCTGGCCGTAATAACGGCCTTGATACGCCTGGGCATTGAGTCGAACAGAGCTTGGATGGCGTGTACAGGTACAGCTGCCCATGCAGCTTCAACACGATACCACAGTTCATCAAGAGTAGTGACTAGCGTATTGTGACGAGCCACTTGCTCAGCCACCATTGACCAGACGTTTTCAGTTGGTGAGAGGTCTGGAGAATGTACTGGCCAGGGCAGCTGTCGCACATTTTCTGTATCCAGAAAGGCCAGTACAGGACCTGCACATGCGATCGTGCATTATCCTGATGAAATGCAGGGTTTCGCAGGGATCGAATGAAGGGTAGAGCCACGGGTCGTAACACATCTGAAATGTAACGTCCACTGTTCAAAGTGTTGTCAATGCGAACAAGAGGTGACCGAGACGTGTAACCAATGGCACCCCATACCATCACGCCGGGTGATACGCCAGTATGGCGATGATGAATACACGCTTCCATTGTGCGTTCATCGCGATGTCGCCAAACACGGATGCGACCATCATGATGCTGTAAACAGAACCTGGATTCATCCGAAAAAATGACGTTTTGCAATTGGTGCACCCAGGTTCATCGTTGAGTACACCATCGCAGGCACTCCTGTCTGCGATGCAGCGTCAAGGGTAACTGTAGCCATGGTCTCCGAGCTGATAGTCCATGCTGCTACCAACGTCGTCGAACTGTTCGTGCAGATGGTTGTTGTCTTGCAAACATCCCCACCTGTTGACTCAGGGATCGAGACGTGGCTGCACAATCCGTTACAGCCATGCGGATAAGATGCCTGTCATCTCGACTGTTCGCCGTTCGCCTGGTCTACCCGACGGGAGGCCCTAGCCACACGGCATTTCCATTATCTCGACTGCTAGTGATATGAGGCCGTTGGAATCCAGCACGGCGTTCCGTATTACCCTTCTGAACCCACCGATTCCATATTCTGCTAACAGTCATTGGATCTTGACCAACGCGAGCAGCAACGTCGCGATACGATAAACCGCAATCGCGATAGGCTACAATTCGACCTTTATCAGAGTCGGAAACGTGATGGTACGCATTTATCCTCCTTACACGAGGCATCACAGCAACGTTTCACCAGGCAACGCCGGTCAACTGCTGTTTGTGTATGAGAAATCGGTTGGAAACTTTCCTCATGTCAGCATGTTGTAGGTGTCGCCACCGGCGCCAACCTTCTACCTCTACATCTACATTTATACTCCGCAAGTCACCCAACGGTGTGTGGCGGAGGGCACTTTACGTGCCACTGTCATTACCTCCCTTTCCTGTTCCAGTCGCGTACGGTTCGCGGGAAGAACGACTGTCTGAAAGCCTCCGTGCGCGCTCTAATCTCTCTAATTTTACATTCGTGATCCCCTCGGGAGGTATAAGTAGGGGGAAGCAATATATTCGATACCTCATCCAGAAACGCACCCTCTCGAAACCTGGCGAGCAAGCTACACCGCGATGCAGAGCGCCTCTCTTGCAGAGTATGCCACTTGAGTTTATTAAACATCTCCGTAACGCTATCACGGTTACCAAATAACCCTGTGACGAAACGCGCCGCTCTTCTTTGGATCTTCTCTACCTCCTCCGTCAACCCGATCTGGTACGGATCCCACACTGATGAGCAATACTCAAGTATAGGTCGAACGAGTGTTTTGTAAGCCACCTCCTTTGTTGATGGACTACATTTTCTAAGCACTCTCCCAATGAATCTCAACCTGGTACCCGCCTTACCAACAATTAATTTTATATGATCATTCCACTTCAAATCGTTCCGCACGCATACTCCCAGATATTTTACAGAAGTAACTGCTACCAGTGTTTGTTCCGCTATCATATAATCATACAATAAAGGATCCTTCTTTCTATGTATTCGCAATACATTACATTTGTCTATGTTAAGGGACAGTTGCCACTCCCTGCACCAAGTGCCTATCCGCTGCAGATCTTCCTGCATTTCGCTACAATTTTCTAATGCTGCAACTTCTCTGTATACTACAGCATCATCCGCGAAAAGCCGCATGGAACTTCCGACACTATCTACTAGGTCATTTATATATATTGTGAAAAGCAATTGTCCCATAACACTCCCCTGTGGCACGCCAGAGGTTACTTTAACGTCTGTAGACGTCTCTCCATTGAGAACAACATGCTGTGTTCTGTTTGCTAAAAACTCTTCAATCCAGCCACACAGCTGGTCTGATATTCCGTAGGCTCTTACTTTGTTTATCAGGCGACAGTGCGGAACTGTATCGAACGCCTTCCGGAAGTCAAGAAAAATAGCATCTACCTGGGAGCCTGTATCTAATATTTTCTGGGTCTCATGAACAAATAACGCGAGTTGGGTCTCACACGATCGCTGTTTCCGGAATCCATGTTGATTCCTACATAGTAGATTCTGGGTTTCCAAAAACGACATGATGCTCGAGCAAAAAACATGTTCTAAAATTCTACAACAGATCGACGTCAGAGATATAGGTCTATAGTTTTGCGCATCTGCTCGACGACCCTTCTTGAAGACTGGGACTACCTGTGCTCTTTTCCAATCATTTGGAACCCTCCGTTCCTCTAGAGACTTGCGGTACACGGCTGTTAGAAGGGGGGCAAGTTCTTTCGCGTACTCTGTGTGAATATTCTGAAAAGCCAATAATTTGCATATCACAGCATCTTCTTCCTGTCGGTTAAATTTCGCGTCTATAGAACGTCATCTTCGTGGTGTAGCAATTTTAATGGCCAGTAGTGTAGATAGGTGCGCAGGTTGCAGAAATACTCTGCGAATATTTCCTAAACACTAACTCATCTGTGATCTGAGCCAATACGCTGAGGAAACTTTTAAACGAGGTCATATTATACGTACACTCTTGTACCTTGGTAGACTTTCGCGTCTAGCCAATAAAGTTGCGCCGGCGTGGTGTCATGCTGTCGCGTCTAAAGTTCCACTCACCTTGTGGTGAATCTCTTCTCACACGCATGCCTCCATGAAGTTACTGAAATGCAGTTCTCAGCCGGAAAAAGCTATAAAAAAACTGTGCACCTGGTAACCACAAAAAATAGTTTTGTCAGCTGAAGGTTAATAATAGTTAAATGAACGTATTTCCGTGCGTAAGATTTCACTCTGTTACGGTAAACTTGCATACACCAGTTACTACCAAGCCTTATTCTAAACTGTACAAGGTCTGAAAATTCCATACGCACACGTCACTGATAACCATAACCAGGTTTTGGTAATTACTGCTTATCCTTCACAGAAAATTTACAAACGAATTATTTCTTTTAGAATACCTGGCTCAATTCTTGCTATAATCAGTTTCACGTAACAAAATCTTGACGTTCGCGAGTAAGTAACTCGCCAAGCGGAATTTAGCTATTTAAAACATCGGCAAAATTTCTTAGTATCACACAGTGCGTTAAATCGAACTCTCTTTCACACTTTACGGCACTTCTCTAACATTTTGGTACCCAGAACAGCACAATATTAATAATTTTCATCGGAGCACCTGTCAATAGATCTCATCACTGTGAGATCCAGGTCCCGACTCTACTCATCTCTCTACACAAAAGCACCGTCTAGTTCCCAAAATAAGCGGCGAATGTACTAATTTCTGATTGGCAGAGAAATATCACAGCCAATCGAAAAGCAGCATCAAACCCGCTCAATCCCGCGCATATACACAGAAATAGTCAAAATATGTCACTGAATCAGAATAGTAAATCAATATAAATAAATTTTGAACACCCGCAAGTATTTAATTAGTTGCCTTTTAACAAAACTACTTTACCGAAATCATAATCTGATTACCACAGTACCATAAATTGATGAAATAGGTTACAACAAATTCCCCAGTATGAATGACTAACGCACACCTCACAGTCCAACATTCCTCACAAGACCAGTTACCTCAATGCATGGTATGAAAACTTTACATTAAACGTTGTTCCTCATTAACACCTTCACTCACCCTCATAACTATACACAATTATAATAGTAATTAAAATCAATTAGAAAATTGAACAAACAGAGCTCCAAATAAAAATGACAGTATTTTAACTGCAGCTCAGTGTCCGTCAGCTAGTGATTTCTACCTGATCGCGTAGAATTTACTTATACTCCGGCACCTGACGCCAACTGTCCAGCGCGTGACTTATACTGCACATCTGTTCACTTTTGATGCGATGTCAGTACGCACGATGTAAGGCGCTACGTTTCAGAGTGTATTATATTTTCTTATTCCATTTCTAAATGAAAGCATTAAATTTTTATGTTCTGCAGTCTTTTTGTGAAACTACAGAAACGTCTCCGGAAATTTAAGGATTTTCTAAATGTGAAAGTATGTTCCAATGTTCAAAAATCCTACGAAGTCACTTCCAATGTTCAACTTGGTCATGTATCTAGGAACAAATATTCGATTGAAATTTAAAAGCGTTGAAGTCGAGAAAATCTTGTCACTACTGTATTTAACAGTCAACCTGTTACGTTATTTCTCTACCACACGCCAATAATCCATAAGTGAAATCAAATTAAGCAGAAGTATTAAAAAAAAGTCAGTTACAAGGTAAATACCTTTTGAAATAGAAGCTACTAAATACGAACATATATTTCGACTTTCAAGACAAGTAAAATTGTTAAAATATTAAAGACACTCAGTTCATTTGCAAGTATCACATGCTCTACGGGAGAAGACCTTCTTCTGTTTCGAGGCACACGATGGTGCACGACCGACGAAGTATGTCTTTACTGTCTCCCTGATGTATCAGTAGTTCTGAAATACGTAGCATTATACCGTAAAATTATGTACCTGAAGAATTAGAAATATATTCCTAATAGCTGTAATATACTATACAGCACTTAAACGTGTAAAACGCGAAATATTGACAAATACTGTGAAAAACATAAAGTCATGGTAACAACAAAAACCGTATAAAAGTTGTGAAACTGCTTAAGGCCGTCTCTAGGGCATATTTGTCCATGTGAATCTAAAATCAGTCACTAGACCGAGGTACCGACAAAGAAACTTCGTGTGTTCCTAGGTATACTACGCTGTAGGTACAACAGTCTCCCGTATCCCCCAACAATGCATTTATATGAAGAATTATACGATCCTTTTACCATGCTTCTACGTGAAAATTTCACGTCATAACTAAAGCTGACTGAAATATATATACCGACAGACGCGCGTGGTAAGAGAGCAGAAGAACGCGACCGGATGTGGCAGCCGTGAGATTGGCGTTGCAGTGGAGTGGGGAAAATGGGGGGGGGGGGGGGTGAAGGGATGGCACGAAGAGAGGGGGATGTGATGATGAAGGGAGGAGAAATCCACAGCGCTATATGTGTTCCGGCGCCGGTGTCACGGAAGCAAATTTCGCTGCCGCCCTAGTCAATCAGCAGCGCTCGGATAATTACATTTCTGTAATGAACCAGATAAAATTTTTACTCGGCTTTTAAACTGGGTCCTTGCAGGCTTTCATTTTAACCAATTCTGAGCATGTTGCGTGACATCTGCGTACTCTCTACAGCAACGTACGCACTACTGTTTCAGTCATAACACGTGTCGCCCTCTTTGACGTTATTATCCTCTAGTGTTACGTCTATCACAAAATTAATGAATTTAAAAAGCATACAGCATAATCCATAATCTTATAATCTTGCTAACCAAGATTTCGCCGCAGGTTTTTTTCCTCAGCAAAGTAGAGCAATTATTTTCTTCGTCTAAATATTTTCCTCAGACATTAAAGTTTGCTACGGTCGCAGGTTCGAATCCTGCCTCGGGCATGGATGTGTGTGATGTCCTTAGGTTAGTTAGGTTTAAGTAGTTCTAAGTTCTAGTGGACTGATGACCTCAGATGTGGAGTCCATAGTGCTTAGAGCCATTTCAACCATTAAAGTTTGCAGTAGTAGCACTTGAAGTAATGATAGCAGTAGTAGCAGATGACAGCACGGGGCAGACGAAGTCCTATTTCTATCTAAACTAGGCGCTGTGGCCGTATCGCTCATAGTACCCTTTTCCTGTATTCCCCAGCCTACACGAGCTCGAAGAGTAGTGCAGGACTCATAGATTTAAAGCAAATTGTTCATTAAATTCGGTTAAATATTTGATGCCAGAGACTGCTTAGCTGAGAAATACTTCTGTACCTGAGTTTTTGTCATGACAATGCGTTTCGTACGGATTAGTAGTTTGTCCGTACTTTGTTGTACTTCTTGAAAGAAGATAATCAGTCCGGTACCCTATTATTGTCATTCTATCACATTGCATCTTTACACATAATTGAAACATTTCTTTCACTTTCTTCGTAGCTTCCTTAACGAAGGACGCAAGATTCCACACAGTTTGTCATTGTGTATCTCTATGGTATTTTTAGTCCTTTAAGATTTTCTAGTTCAATTTCTACCACTTGTGCGAAGGTCACATTTATAATTCTATCGCATTTTTTCCCAACTGAGCATATTTCTATTGCTCGTCATAGCAGATTACTAACTATGGTGAATTCGTGTTTGTGATTTATAATATTTTGGCCGTTGTTGTTGGTAAGCCGCGCCCGCGTTGGAGACTGAATTTGCGCAGAGTATATCGACGAATGGGTGAATTGTTTTCTTGTAGAACACCAGAAAACACACTGAGTTCAATCTTCTAATTTTTACAATATCATCCAACACTGCATACTATTGATAACGACAACAGCTGATTTACGGAATCATTTGGCGATATCTGCATGCGTAGCCTGTACATTTTTCTATCAGAGGCGTAAGTGAAAGGTTACTCACTGAAGGAAGAAAGACTAAAAACATTTCGTCGAAAACGGTTTCGGAGCAATTGCTCGATCCGGGGAAATAGGACATGACAAAAAATAGGTCGTGTTGTTTTCAAAGGAACCATCCCGGCATTTGGCTCAAATTGTTTAGGGAAACAATTGTATTTATCTTGATTTCGCAGTCTCGTTGAATTTTTTTAACAGTAACATTTTCGCTACGGACTGCACTCTTTATTACAACTTCCACAATTGCTGCTTCGATTATTAAGTAATTTTCAAGTGGTTAAGGTGCTGAAAATACAGTAGTCGTAGGCAACAGTCTTATATGACTCTATGACAAATGCTGACTAGAGCCATGTAAGCTCGCATCCTTTTTACTTATTTTATGGACGTTTACAACAACTGCGTGCTGCATTTTCAGCACCTTGATCCCTTGAAATGGATTTAAACGTCTAAATTACAAATGTTAAAATTATAATAAATAGTGCAGTCCATGGTGAAAATGTTGTCATTCAAAAGATTTACCGAAGTATAGTTAACCTAAGTCCGAAGGCCAGAGGGGGATTTGAATCACGATCTAGCGTTTGAATCACAGAAGTACCTCATCCGTTGTTATGGACTGAAAACCTACTAGGATTACACAGACGAGCAATTAAGTGTGAGATACTTTTCTACTCGCATCTGAAGTCCGCTTCTTACCGATAACAACTGCGACATGGTCGATCATTGTTTCCAGAAGTCTATGGAAGAAATGAGGAACCATTTTGATCTATCAATGCTCAGCATCAACTAGTAGCTTACACATAATTGCTGGCACAAGCCCTAGGCGTGAACATTCCACTCAACAGCAACCTATTAATTAATGTGTTGGGTGTATATGGAAATAAAGGGAATGAAGACGAGTCAACTTAGTGTCGGCACTTAGCCTTCTTTTCCCCATTCAACTAACTGGTTATCATATGAAGTATCACACGACCTTACTCCCTGACAGACTCTGGAGGGATGTGGAATCGAACCCACGATACTGATTACCAGTAACTGTATGCTAGCACTTCCTGACCACGTACTGGTGATGAAAATTCCCATCACTAGTGCATGGAGCTGTGCGCAGTTTTCAGTTTCAAATCAGCGTGAAATAAATTCAATATTTTAAAATATTCAACCCATTCTCGTACCTCCGACCGGTTTCATTAATTCGTGGTTTATTTATTCACGTTACTCTTATGCCGATACTGTAACTTCTACGAAATTATAAGACGTTCACTTCAGAGGCTGTTTAACTGAATACCGAGGCAGTAATCGAATAAAAATCACAAACGATTGTTGATAGTGAACCATGACTGTAAATCCCTATTTTCATGTATCGAATGTACTGAGTTTTAGGTCGCACAATAGTTACGCAACTCCTGCTGTAAAAACCTTGGTTCATGTGAACTACCGAAGACTACAAAAGTCGCAGGTGGGACAGTGTAATACTAAGATTACGACGAAAGTCTACAAATTTAGCATAACATAGTAACTATCCTCTTCCGTAATATTTCAATTTTGTCTTTAACTGTAATTAATAACATTTGCGTTCAACCGGACTATCAGACCAGATAATTAACTTTGAAAAAGTCACGTGACATCTGCGAGTGCTAGCTCCCAATTATGCATATTTTGAACGAATAAATGTATTTCGTTTTCTTTACGCAAACAGTTTAAGAATTTACTTTAGTAGAACAGGAATGTTTAAGGAGTGAGTATTACTGCTCCTCGATTCACGAATTTCGATTTAAATCCACAGCAGCAGCGATTCCTCACCATTGCTACTACCAATAAACCAATATGTAAAAATAGTACAAATAAATATAGTAATAAAATGTCGGTTTAAGTGCAAAATGTAAACAAAGAAGTCATCTGTCAATTTCGGTTTGATGTTGGCGACATGCTCACTCTGAAGATATTCCTGCTGGTGGTTACAGCACACGAAAAGTGTCTTGGAGTTCTCGTATGGGCATGTAACGTGAGTGCAAAGAGACGTTTGGCATATTTGCGAGCATCTTTCACTGGCGATCAATGTGCGGACCCGCTAGTGGCTAGCTTATCACCTAACTGCCAAACATTTTAATCCTGGTGTGATCGCACGACGTCTCAAAGACGCCACGTGCACTTTATTTACTCACTATTGTTCAACAGATACAGTGGCGGACTTGTGTTGTGATATACCTTCCATTTAGCTAAATGCAGACATATTTTTCTCATCAACACAGTGTTGGAGGGAATAGGTTATTTCCGAAGCTACAAAGCTGTAGTATACCAGACGCCACGCGGCGTTTGCCCTTACTAAAGTTAAATTTTCTGTTTTTATTTAATGTAGTAGTTTTTAATATTTATTAGTAATAACTGTTGCTAGCACGTATTTATTTGTCTTTGGATCCAATATGACCTCACTCTGAAAAACTCAAGTGACAGGGAAATTGTGCTTCATCTGTTGAAGGAAGATGACGAATCACGCGATAACTTTGGTATTTACAGTGATGTGGAAGAAGACGGTATGGGAAGTAGAGAAGAAACTACCGACACTGAGCTAGAAGCGGAATCGAATGATAGTGACAGTGATATCAATGTTGACTAATGTCTCCTAAGGAGGAACACTTCGACGAAATTGTCAGAAGTGTGTCCAGCGAAAAATGTTCGCACTCGACTACAGTGCTGTAGCTAAGCATGTAAGTAGGCTGTTTATGTTTTCTTATTGGCAACGTTACGTAGCGCTCTGTATGAAAATCACTGGCTGTGCTGTGTGCAGTCTGTGGCTAGTTTGCATTGTTGTCTGCCATTGTAGTGTTGGGCGGCGGCAGCTGGATGTTAACAGCGCGTAGCGTTGCGCAGTTGGAGGTGAGCCGCCAGCAGTGATGGATGTGGGGAGAGAGATGACGGAGTTTTGAAATTTGTAAGACTGTCATGAACTGCTATATATAATATGACTATTAAGGTAAATACAGTGTTTGTTCTCTATTAAAATCTTTCATTTGTTAACTATGCCTATCAGTAGTTAGTGCCTTCCTTAGTTTGAATCTTTTATTTAGCTGGCAGTAGTGGCGCTCGCTGTATTGCAGTAGTTCGAGTAACGAAGATTTTTGTGAGGTAAGTGATTTGTGAAACGTATAGGTTAATATTAGACAGGGCCATTCTTTTGTAGGGATTATTGAAAGTCAGATTGCGTTGCGCTAAAAAATATTGTGTGTCAGTTAAACACAGTCATGTATAATTTTTCAAAGGGGACGTTTCATATGTCGACCCTTAGCCGAGGATACCTCACTGGAATCTTCTGATTTTTTCCTTGTAGTTTGTGTAATTAGCGTAGATTTTGTTTACTGCTAGCGCGTAATTGTAGAGAGAATCTCCTTTGTAGTTGCAGTCTTTCATTGTTGTACAGTAAAACAATTGTGACATGCATGTAGATTTGCACCAAGTATTTAAGTAGACATTATTTTCATTTCTATGTTAATGTGTTATCTTATTTTGCTCTTCAAATTGTGCTTTTCTGTGTTATCGTGTGAAATACTGTGACAATAATGGCGTGTGTAAAACGTAACACTAGGCTCCAAAGTAAACTGAGAAATAATAGTGACGACGAGCGTAGCTTATCAGCGCCGCCGAGTAATGAATTTACTAATGTTCAAAGTAGTAATTTGGTAACTGTGCATAGGGAAATGGAGCGGGCGTCAAATAATGGTGTAGACAGTGAAACAGGTAGTGAACAGGGAAGCATTATCGATCGATCGGTCGGCAACAGCTCGCCTCAGGAATCGGGAATGACAGAACACAATATTGCAAATACTGTAGACTCAGGTTTTGGGTTCTCACCGTTTTCTCAAATGAGTCAAGACACATTTTCCGCTTGTCAAAATGTGAATGTTGCCGGTGCAAATTCACTGTCGAAAAGCACTGAGGAACATGTTTCAGACACCAATGCATTGTTATTACAATTAATACAACAAATGGGACAAACACAGCAAAAGCTTCAAAAGTTAGACACGATGGAACAAAATCAGAGACAAACATAGCAACAGCTTCAAAAGTTAGACTCATTGGAACAAACTCTTGAACAAACACGTGAAGATTTAACTACTGAGTTACATAACATTGAATCGAAATGTCAAAAAGTCTGTAATGACGTAAAAACACAAATTTGTGAGCATTTTCAACCTATTTTTTCGCGGCATGAAAATGCATTACAGAATCACGAAGCAGCCATAAAAGAACTGCAAACTATTGTTCATGAAAATCATGAGACCTTGCAAGTTAAATTTGACTCAGTTGCATCTACCGATTCGTTTACGCAACTTGCAAAAACTCAGGAAAACTTAAAGGACACAGTAGATACTCTGAAACTTGGTTCAGAAAAACACACTGAGGAAATAAGTACACTATCGGAGAAAGTAGCCGAACTTTCGGATCAG
Organism: Schistocerca nitens; assembly: GCF_023898315.1. Taxonomy (NCBI): domain Eukaryota; kingdom Metazoa; phylum Arthropoda; class Insecta; order Orthoptera; family Acrididae; genus Schistocerca; species Schistocerca nitens. The sequence continues at coordinate 318,906,557 of NC_064616.1, forward strand.
TTCACTAATTTATCTACGAAGGTAGATGATAATCTGAATGACACAAAACCGGTAGTCTTTAATGACACAGAAGAGTGCGAACAAATTAGGAAATTCAATCAAAATCAAATCAATACACAGTACAAAAGAGAAATCCGGGAAGTACAAGATCAGTTGGCACAAGTAATACAAAAATTACAAATTTCAGAGGACACTCGCGCTCCGACACGGGAAGAGGGACTTAGAAATACGGAAAAGCCGCAAAATAATAACACAGGGCATTTCGGAAGTTATGAAAGAAATTGGCAATGTGCACCGAATTTTGAGATGGAACGGCCGACACGACCTAACAATGACCGATATGCGACTCGCCGACATGATGATTTTGACTATAAGCTGTTCATTACTACACGTAAATTCAAAACATTTAAGAATTATGGCAACGACATTCATCCACAAGCATGGCTCCATCAATTCTCTCATTGTTTTCCTCCCAACTGGTCGTTAGAACACAGATTAGAATTTATGTGTGGCTACTTAGAGAATGAACCAGCTGTAAGAATGCGATCGGTCATTCACGATTGTCACAGTGAAGGAGAATTTTACCATGCCTTCCTCTCAGCATATTGGTCTCAAGCTACACAAGACCGAGTAAAACATAGCATCATAATGATGAAACATTTCGAACAATCTGAATTTTCCAGTCTTGTGAAATATTTTGAAAACATGTTGCACAGGAATCAGTACCTGTCAAACCCATACAGCCCCTCAGAACTCATCCGCATTTGCTTACTCAAACTGCCTGAACATTTACGACATATTATTTTGGCAGGACGTTGCAAAGACGACATTGAAGCTTTTCAGGGACTGTTACAAGAACTGGAAATTGACACTGACAATCGCGGAACGCGAAAACAGGAACACAACAATTACAGGTCACATCTGTCACAATTCCGCGATGAAAGAAATAATAACTGGACACGACAAGGCTATTCTTACAACGCAAATCGTGACCAAAACAGACACCACCCATATGACAACCACTGGCAGAGTAATAACAGTTACAGAGAAAGCTCGCATTTCTGTAGTAATGAATATGACAGAGATAACCATAGAAACAGACAATATGGGTACCAAAACAATTATTATCAAGGGAGACAGAATAACTTCAGACGCAACGGTCCACCGCGCAGTTACGATTCCAGGAGAAATTCTCCACCACATGACAGAGAGAAAAGAAACTATGTAAACTACCGACATAACGACAGACCTGAATTTCATCAGAACTGGCGGGATTCTAACAGAGCTGGGCCCTCTCGGCAAGGCGAATTTGTAGAAGTTAGGTCTCCTAATCCCAATAACGACGCGCGCCAACAAAGAGACAGACAATGACTCGCACAGCAGGCAGCCGCGTGCGCCCGCTGGCTCCGAGCAAAATAACATAAGACGCTAACCTTGAGAAAAATTCCAGTATTCTTTACCGACGTGTACCACTTGATAATTGCGTTAAAGTTGAAACTCTGCGTACTAGGAAGAGCAAAGGGTTACACCATATTTCACATGTAAAACCATTTGTTGAGAGATAATCTGCTTTTTAACTTAGTCATTGGTATAAAATTTTTCACTTCACGTTACTAGTACTCTTTTTCAATCTTAGAAACTGTTAACAGGCAACAATTTTTGAAGTTAAATATCCAGTCTAGAACCTAGGGAACATTTTTAAACAGAAATTACGATTGCATTGTTATAGTGAACAGACGACACAGTGTTGTATTTGTACATTCTTGCTTGTTAGTTGCACGATTACGTAACAACTATCAGGCTCACATACTTAGAACATATACCGGCACTGCTAATGAGATTTTCATGCAACATTTTGGTTTACTTGAAAAGACATTCTTTGTTTGAAGTACTTTCTGTGGGATTAAAGATGACTTAGCACTTGGTTTCTTTGACAGCTACACAATTATATCACGACGCTACTAATGTGTGACACAATTTACATTGTTGCTTTTGTGCTGTATCTGCTTATATTTGCACAGTTTTTCTGAATTCTTCTGGAAAGTAAAACATGTTTAATAGTGACTTTGTGGTATAGCTACAATAAGACAGCCTTTTTTTTTTATTAGCACAACAATACGTTACAGTGTAGTACTTTCTTGATCACGGTACTGTACGTAATAACTACGATATCTATACGCAAAGCATTTCACTTTTGTTTATCATGAGGTAAGTACATTGACTTTTGCAGAACTTAGCTTTCGGAGGAAAATAACTACGACACTTCCACAGAGATTATCTTACAGCAAGACGCACAGTTTAGCGCTACAGTGCACGTATTTGAGTGATTAATTTCTCACTTAAAACATTTATTTTTTTTAAGATATTTGAAGTGCAATGATACAAGGGTTTTCCGTGATACATTTCATTCCATTGCTGTAATCTGTAACACCTGAGGGTATAATTACATTAATCCTCACGGGGGTACATGCTTACTTTGTGTACCATGTGTTTGGCAAGCACAAGGAGCCCTAGCTAATATGGTATTTGCTTATACAACTTTACACATCGGTACCATATTTCTCTAACACGTAAATTACACAGCTATCTGATTATTTAACAGAGAAACAAACATTTTTTTATTAGATCAGTGACAGATGTTTACGCAATTACACAGTTGGATAACTTCACACTTATGAAACTGTATTTTGTCTGTACTTTGTAAATTGTTCATATTTTTTCGGAACCATTGTGATACTATGAGAGCTTTGAATGATGTATTTGGTATGGGATCATGATTTTTCAAATGGCTCTGAGCACGATGGGACTTAACATCTATGGTCATCAGTCCCCTAGAACTTAAAACTAGTTTAACCTAACTAACCTAAGGACATCACACAGCACCAAGTCATCACGAGGCAGAGAAAATCCCTGGCCCCGCCGGGAATCGAACCCGGAAACCCGGGCGTGGGAAGCGAGAACGCTACCGCACGACCACGAGCTGTGGACAATCATGATTTTTGAAGTGCGTTTGAGGCAGATGACACTTTTGACATGAGCAGTGAATTTTTTTTAGGTTTTGAAATTATTGGAGGAAGCTACGACGATTTTGAGAGTTGACTGAGGTGTTATGATGTTATTATTACGATGACTATGTGTATTATGCTGTTGCGGTATGTTTATGATCAGTAAGCTGATGCTATATGAGTTATTTGATTATGCTACATATCTGTAATGATGAAATATTGAAGAAGTGTCGACGAATAAGGTAAGGAATAATGAATAGTGGTTAGGGACTCTGCTTTGTGAAAAAGGTTGTTGGAAACCAAGAATCGTACTTTAAGAGTTATGAAATGTGTGTATATGCGTGAATGTATGACAATGCTGGCGAAAATTTTTTGGATGCTGTTATATTTATAGGATTTTGTTTCTACAGATGTGTAACCCAAATTCTTGACCTGTGAAATATTTTTATATGAGACTGTCACTGTGGCGGAAACTGCCGTCATAAATATTTCAGCAAGAAAGGTAAGTGACCTTGGCGTAATGCGTTATGGGCGCCCAGCTGAGAGGTAGACGTCTGACAAAAGAAAGCCATTAGGTGCAAAAAAAAAAGAAAGGAGGCCATTATCCTCGCTATTGACATTCCTTTGTAGAAAGCATCGCAAATACGACACGCTCGAACTTGAAAACATATGATTACACTGTGGAGCTCTTAATTTATGATATTTACTAAAATGCCTAATGAAATGATGAGAAACATTTTACATCCATTGTCTTTCTAGTTGAGAGATTGCTCATTTTGTTTAATATCTAGTTTCTCGCGGCACTGCAGTATTGGTTAAAATAAAATTTTATAGATGTACTAATATAAATATTTTCTGTCTACAGATCGAGTAAATAATAATTTTTTCAAAAAATGAGGGAGCACAAAAAGACATTTACCTTCACAGGAACTGCATTCATAATTTTCTTTTCAAGTACTTGGTAACTTTTTTGGTAGAATAACTTCTTGTGGTGCACCACTTTAATTACTTAGACATTAAGATGTAATTATACATTTCCCTTATCTGCATTGTTATCTTTAGTGTACTATTTTTTCTGCTTGAGCTATGTCATGTTTAGGTATAAGTTATTTCATTTTCTGCTGCTGTTTGCCAGGCATAGTGTTACTGAATTTTAATTTGTGTTACTCTGCTAAGCCAGTTTACTACTGATTTATTTTTCTTGTTTGCTGCTCATTGCCTTATATTAGTTGTAATTTATGCTGCTTGCTTCGCCATTTGTATTTTTGATCATTGCTGTTTGTGTTAATTGTTTTGTGCTGCTGCATTGCCTCGTCCCTTAGTTTAGCATCTGAGCTCAGTAGATTTAAGTTAGCGTAAGAGGGGGTAGACTATATAAGAAACTGACTATGGACAATAGGGAAAAATGCATTGAGAAGTTATATGAAAAAGATTTGGGCCAAAATGAGTATTGTACACTGAGAAATAATTATTTTGAAAGAAATATGAATAGAATACAGAAAGCAGCTATAGATAGGACTTTTTGGGAATAATGACGAATGAAGGGAGATCTCCGAGAAGTAAAGAAAGTTTTGTTTGCAAAATACTGCAGTAAAAGAAACCCTGTCCTTTCCTTGTGTTATCCCACTATGTGTTTGTGTTCTCTTGTGTATTTGTGTTTTTCCTGTCTTTATGTGTTTAGCTAATAAGATTTATGTTGTAGAATTTTTCAAATACTATGTTATTTTCTTCATAAAGGTTTTTTAGACATTATTTATTCTGTTTTGTTTTAATGCTCATGTGTAAAGTTGATGTTTCGAAAGTTATTCTGATCTTTTATGTACGTACTCATGTCATAATTCCTGTAACACTGATGTATATGTTATTTCGATTCTTTTGTAAAGCCTGTACTACATATGTTATCTGTACTATTATGTTCTTTAATGATGCATTTTGTACCTTTGTAATTGTATTTTCATGTTGTAAATTTATAATTGTATAGACACCAGTTCTTCAAATTAAGTTACATTTCACTGCACACGTTTCTGTTGGTCATAGTATATGGACAATGTGTGAGAAGTAGGGACTGATAGTGTTTGCACATGTGTTAATGATTCAGCAAGGGACTGGATAACAGCATTGCTGGTTCTAAGGACAATTCCAGAAACTTTGTGTGTGCACAAGTGGTGGTTTATGGACTTGCTATATTGTCCGCAAGACTCTTCGATGGTGATTGTGCACCTGCACATTTGCAACAGATGGCTGCTGGCCGTCTCTACAAGGACTACAGTGGGTCTGCACCTTTGATGACCCACCAATACCATTATCTCTACAAGGACTACAGTGGGTCTGCGTCTTTACTGACTCACCAGTACCATTATTTCTACAAGGACTGCAGTGGGTCTGCGCCTCTGGTGGTCCACCAATACCGTAATCTCTACCAGGACTACAGTGGGTCTGCTCTGTGATGACCTACCAATACTCCTCAAAACTTCGATTGACTCTGCTGTGAGTTTGCTCTGTTGTGGCCCATTACTTGTCTGCATGTCAAGAGTCAGCACTGTCTTTCCATTGGAAGGACAACACTACTTCTTCAAGACAGCATGGTAATCCACTACTTATGTGTGCATTTTCTTTTACTGCTCAGACTTTGAGAAAAACACTGCTATTTTACTGTGATGAACGATCAGGACTGTCTTTATGGACTGTGAGAAAATTTTAGCTTTTGACCAACAGTGTCTCAATAAGTGTGTGCATTTGATATCTTTGTTATTGTAATTATGAAAAATTTCATCAAATCATTATTGGCCACTGCCCAAAACAATTTGTAAAATTTTTTGTAGGGAGCATGGGGGCTATGTAAGTAGGCTGTTTATGTTTTCTTATTGGCAACGTTACGTAGCGCTCTGTATGAAAATCACTGGCTGTGCTGTGTGCAGTCTGTGGCTAGTTTGCATTGTTGTCTGCCATTGTAGTGTTGGGCAGCGGCAGCTGGGTGTTAACAGCGCGTAGCGTTGCACAGTTGGAGGTGAGCCGCCAGCAGTGATGGATGTGGGGAGAGAGATGGCGGAGTTTTGAAATTTGTAAGACTGCCATGAACTGCTATATATAATATGACTATTAAGGTAAATACAGTGTTTGTTCTCTATTAAAATCTTTCATTTGCTAACTATGCCTATCAGTAGTTAGTGCCTTCCTTAGTTTCAATCTTTTATTTAGATGGCAGTAGTGGCGCTCGCTGTTTGCAGTAGTTCGAGTAACGAAGATTTTTGTGAGGTAAGTGATTTGTGAAACGTATAGGTTAATATTGGACAGGGCCATTCTTTTGTAGGGATTATTGAAAGTCAGATTGCGTTGCGCTAAAAAATATTGTGTGTCAGTTAAACACAGTCATGTATAATTTTTCAAAGGGGACGTTTCAAGCAGTTTGGCACACGATGCGGTGTTTCAAATTTTCACCCCCTGCCCCGTCTCCCCATTCCAACCAACCCACAAAATCGTCAAGTAATTGTTTTTCTTTCTTGAGAGGCATATTTTGATACATGTTAAGGAAGCAAAGTTAAATACTAACTATTTTGTAAACAGGTTTTGTGAATGGAAAGAAATTACGAAAATGCATTTTTATAAGTAACATAATTTAATTGATCGTTAATGAAGCAGTATGAATAACGAAACATTTTTTTATTGATGGGTAATTTTAAAATTTAGTTTAGAATTTATTCCCTCTGACTTCGTCTACTGCAAATTTTGAAACTGCGTCACCAAAAACAACATCTTTACCTATGCTATTTTCAGTTGATAAAATAGCCAAACTAGATAGTTGCGCTTGACTCATAGTGGGTTTAAGATAATTCTAAAATATTTATTTAGTTTCTAGTCACATTTACTTACATATTCCTTAATGGATACTAATTTCTAGCGAGTCCATTCATTTCCGAACCACTGCCTGCGTCTTTACCATGTGATTGTAAATGATTCCAATGTAATACACTCCTGGAAATTGAAATAAGAACCCCGTGAATTCATTGTCCCAGGAAGGGGAAACTTTATTGACACATTCCTGGGGTCAGATACATCACATGATCACACTGACAGAAGCACAGGCACATAGACACAGGCAACAGAGCATGCACAATGTCGGCACTAGTACAGTGTATATCCACCTTTCGCAGCAATGCAGGCTGCTATTCTCCCATGGAGACGATCGTAGAGATGCTGGATGTAGTCCTGTGGAACGGCTTGCCTTGCCATTTCCACCTGGCGCCTCAGTTGGACCTGCGTTCGTGCTGGACATGCAGACCGCGTGAGACGACGCTTCATCCAGTCCCAAACATGCTCAATGGGGGACAGATCCGGAGATCTTGCTGGCCAGGGTAGTTGACTTACACCTTCTAGAGCACGTTGGGTGGCACGGGATACATGCGGACGTGCATTGTCCTGTTGGAACAGCAAGTTCCCTTGCCGGTCTAGGAATGGTAGAACGATGGGTTCGATGACGGTTTGGATGTACCGTGCACTATTCAGTGTCCCCTCGACGATCACCAGTGGTGTACGGCCAGTGTAGGAGATCGCTCCCCACACCATGATGCCGGGTGTTGGCCCTGTGTGCCTCGGTCGTATGCAGTCCTGATCGTGGCGCGCACCTGCACGGCGCCAAACACGCATACGACCATCATTGGCACCAAGGCAGAAGCGACTCTCATCGCTGAAGACGACACGTCTCCATTCGTCCCTCCATTCACGCCTATCGCGACACCACCAGAGGCGGGCTGCACGATGTTGGGGCGTGAATGGAAGACGGCCTAACGGTGTGCGGGACCGTAGCCCAGCTTCATGGAGACGGTTGCGAATGGTCCTCGCCGATACCCCAGGAGCAACAGTGTCCCTAATTTGCTGGGAAGTGGCGGTGCGGTCCCCTACGGCACTGCGTAGGATCCTACGGTCTTGGCGTGCATCCGTGCGTCGCTGCGGTCCGGTCGCAGGTCGACGGGCACGTGCACCTTCCGCCGACCACTGGCGACAACATCGATGTACTGTGGAGACCTCACGCCCCACGTGTTGAGCAATTCGGCGGTACGTCCACCCGGCCTCCCGCATGCCCACTATACGCCCTCGCTCAAAGTCCGTCAACTGCACATACGGTTCACGTCCACGCTGTCGCGGCATGCTACCAGTGTTAAAGACTGCGATGGAGCTCCGTATGCCACGGCAAACTGGCTGACACTGACGGCGGCGGTGCACAAATGCTGCGCAGCTAGCGCCATTCGACGGCCAACACCGCGGTTCCTGGTGTGTCCGCTGTGCCGTGCGTGTGATCATTGCTTGTACAGCCCTCTCGCAGTGTCCGGAGCAAGTATGGTGGGTCTGACACACCGGTGTCAATGTGTTCTTTTTTCCATTTCCAGGAGTGTATATAAAAGTTTTGTTCTGTTCTTACAGTATAAATTCTAACTGTCTGTTCTTGACACAATGAAATTCTTTTATAGTCACAGGTCAAGGATTCAGGAATTGAAACTTCCTGGCTGATTAAAACTATGTACCTGACCGGGACTCAAACCTGGGAACTTCGTCTATCGCAAACACAGTTTTAATCTGCCAGGAAGTTTCAGATCAGCACACACTCCTCTGCAGGCTGAAAATTCATTCTGGACATAAGCGGTGGTTCGACAATGAACGCAATCCTTAGAATCTAGTCAGGTCTAAGGAGTATGTATGCAACGGTGAAAGGAAACTAAGTAATTAATAAAATATAGTTGTTAGTCCTTTATGAAGATGCAGTGTTGGAGTTAGACCAACACTTAATTAGTTTCAGCTTTGAGAGTCTGGCGCGTGGGGTAGCCGCGTGGTCTGGGGCGCCTTACCACGATTCGCGCGGCTTCACCCGTCGGAGGTTCGGGTCCTCCCTCGGACATAGGTGTGTGTATTGTCCTTAGCGTAAGTTAGTTTAAGTTCGATTAAATAGTGTGTAAGCCTAGGGACCGATGACCTCAGCAGTTTTGTCCCATAGGAACTTACGACAAATTTTGAAAGTCTCCTCTCTTATGACACTATCGAAACACACAAAGTTAACAAAACCTTAATGCCAAAATGAAGTTGATAACAGGTTCGGATAATTCGTATTTAACCACTAACTGTAAGAGTCGTAAGGATGTCCGACTATTCTTTTGTAACTTTGGTGAATTGCAGAAATCTTCTTCAAACGGTTCAAATGGCTCTGAGGACTATGGGACTTAACATCTATGGTCATCAGTCCCCTAGAACTTAGAACTACGTAAACGTAACTAACCTAAGGACATCACACAACACCCAGTCATCACGAGGCACAGAAAATCCCTGACCCCGCCGGGAATCGAACCCGGGAACCCGGGCGCGGGAAGCGAGAACGCTACCGCACGGCCACGAACTGCGGACAGAAATCTTCTTAATCGTGGAATTTCTGCAAGTATTCCGTCTTCACCAATCTCATCATAATTGTTAACTAAATTTTTAGGACAGTGAGAAATTCAGTTACTGAGGTTTCAGTCAGATTTATGGGCTCTAAAACCACAAAACGATGTGATATACGTTCCAAGGTCTTACAGCATGTACCGATCTTATGTAGAAACCTGTCGATGCACTTGACCTTTTCAGTTCCTGGTGCAAAGTCAATTTCTTTAAGATGATTCGCATCACTGTTTCAAGTAGTGTGTAATATTAATTTTTGCTTACACTCTATTTCACGGGTAAAATGAGTGTATGTATGCAGAAAGGTCGGGCCAAGTCCATAAACTCTACAGTTGCCCACCGACTTCCATAACTGTCGGTAATGAAACGACGAAAAAAATGTTTTGTCACCTCGTGATAAAGAAGGTGCCAAGTTATGCCATCCCCGCGGAATTAGCATCCAGTGCGCACGGACCATCGTATTCCCCTAGCTTCGCCACTGCTCGACGACGACACATACTCAAGTGTTTACCGGAGATGAAATGCCAGAACATCAGTGGAATGTTTGGAATGCTTTTTTGACAGTGAGTTCCTCTATAGCATTGTTGATTACACTAATAAAAAGATATCTGAAGTGCAGGGATATTATTTCATAGAAAGGGATGCTAATCGGTCAGATCAGAGAAGATCACGACTGGATCAAAAACTTACGGTGTCTCCAATGTTTCAAAGGATGTTCGACGTTCTACTGACCGCTGGAATTTCGGAATCTTCCTTAATGAACCATTTTTAGTGGTTATGTGAGCTTCGCAAATTTCTTACGAATTTTCAGTAATACTTGCACAAACCCAGGTATCACTGTAGTTGTTTCGTGATCTGTGGGGCTGCAAAGTGCTAGATTCCCTCTGCTAAGTGAGGATCAGTTTGAACACCTTTCCAGCTAATTACATGTCGAAGGTAATTCAGCTGTGTCTGCAGAAAATGACACTTATCTGTGCTAGCGCTGTATGTGCTAGTGATAGCTTGGTGAATGTATCTCCTAAGGGTTTTGCATTTAGAAAATACGATGATATCCAAATACACCATTCATGTTTCCGGCTTTAAATCACGTAGAATCCCATCGAATAACCTCTGGGACGTAACTGGCAGATTTTTTCAGCACATATGGCATCCTCCTCTAAAGTTACTGTCCCCACGGGTTTGTGAAAGCGGTCTTTGTGCTATCTTCCAAGACTACCTCTTTCATCCATTTCATAATGGTTGACTGCTGACTTTGAGTTCATATTCTGGTTACATCGCCTGACCAACATCGATGTGTAGTATCTTGCCAGAATAGTGGAAATATATACTTTTATTTAGTTTATCAATATTACATTTTAATTGAAATAGGGCCAACACATGTGATAATCTTCAAAAGAAAGAACGCTTTTTAAAGCTTTCTGGGCGAGTGTCAGATTTGAGAAGTCACAGAAATCAAATCGTCAGTAAGAGAAAATTTGCCTTTGCGTAATTTAAAGATAGAATCTGGTTCTGTTTTCAGGCGAATTTTAGTTATTTTCTGATTCGTCGTTTCATGGCAATACTGTCAAATGCAAAATGCCGTAATTGACGTTTGGCAGAGAAAGAACGGATATAAAACTTGAACTTTCGTTAGTTATATCATTTGTCATTAATAATGAACACTCCCTGTGTTTGTCAGTTAAGAATTTATAAAGTAAGGCAATTAGTAACTGCAATATATTTGCGAGCCTGTGATGGAGCTTAATTGTTATACCAGAGCGCCACCATTGAAATAATGAGCGGTAAGTTCAATCCACCAGCAAAGAATGGGAACTTTGTGTTCGCATTCCAATACAATGTTGCTGCATTCAGTTGTTTTGTTGTAAGTAGAGGGCAATAAGTTGTTGAACTGCAAGTGAAAGTTCGATATTCAAGTAGCAGTCAATAAATGAACAATGAAACACATTGCACATTTGAACAATACCTGAAAAATGGATTAGCCCGAAAGCAGTGGGGTGAAGCGGTCATGCCGGCCGGATTGGCCGAGCTGTTCTAGGCGCTACAGTCCGGAACCGCGCGACCGCTACGGTCGCAGGTTCTAATCCTGCCTTGGGCATGGTTGTGTGTGATGTCCTTAGGTTAGTCAGGTTTAAGTAGTTCTAAGTTCTAGGGGACTGATGACCTCAGAAGTTAAGTCCCATAGTGCTCAGAGCCATAAAGCGGTCATCTCCCCACTCTGCAGTGTTGCCAAATTTATTCAAGATCATGGATCCTAGATAGCCATAGATGGTGGAATGTCGGACTGACATTATAGCGGAAAATTCAAATTTTGGCGGGAAAATAGGTCAGTTGGGCTACCATCAGTAACCTAGCTCCACCCATTGGCACCCCTAGAAATGGCAGAGAATTAAAATTTATTGATGAGACTATCGAATTTTGTGTGCTAACCTTGAGGTCCTGAGACCAACTCATCTAGTTCACCACGCCACCACCACCAGAGGGCGCTGTTGGCCGTCCCCCTCCCCTCCCTCACCACTCCCGTGATGTAATCCAAGATGGCCACCCTGGGAAAAATATGGCTGCAAATTAGTTCAGTCTGTGTCGAACTGCTGGACTGGGAGGACCTCATGACGGTAAGCTAATATAGCAAGCATAAGGCATTGTATAAACAATTTGCTTAAGAATATTGTTTATTTATTTCTGAAATCGCAATACACCTCTAAATAATCGCTGGTTTTAAACAATTTAGACGGTGTTCAACAATTGCAGGTACTTTTTTTTGTTCCGGTAGTGGAAGGAATCATGTAATTATACTGTCATAGATCGCGTTAAATATATTTGGCGATCGCGTCTCGTCGTGCGAAAGACCAGGCCGCACCGTGCTAACCACTTCCTGTCGCGCGGGATACACACCGGCCTTCCTCCTCCTCTCTGACACACTTTTTTTGTGGCACACGAATACCCCCTACAACTGAACACAGCCTGCTTCAGGAGTTACCAAATCTGGTGTTTAAGCAATGTGTGGAATAGTGTCATATACATATCTTGAATATGTCACAAAACTCTGCAAATGTTGCTTCAGACGATGTGCCACAGCAAATATTAATTAAACGATTCGCTTCACAAACTGAATATACACTAGCAAGAGCCAAAGAAACTGTTACACCTGCCTAATATCGTGTAGGTCCCCCGCGAGCACGCAGAACTGCCGCAACACGACGTGACATGGACTCGACTAATGTCTGAAGTAGTGCTGGAGGGAATTGATACCATGAGTCTTGCAGGGCAGTCCATAAATCAGTAAGAGCACGAGGGGTTGGAGATCTCTTTTGAACAGTACCTTGCAAAGCATTGCAGATATGCTCAATAATGTTCAAGTGTGAGAAGGTTGGTGGCCATCAGTATTTAAATTGAGAAGAGTGTGCCTGGAGCCACTCTATAGCAATTCTGGGCGTGTGGGGTGTCGCATTGTCCTGTTGGAATTGTCCAAGTCCGTTGGAATGCACAGTGGACATGAATGGATGCAAGTGATTAGACAGGATGTTTGCGTACGTGTCACGTCTCAGAGTCGTATCTAGACGTATTGGGGGTCCCATATCACGCCAACTACACACGCTCCTCACCATTACAGAGCCTCCTGCACCAGCTTGAACAGTCACCTGCTGACATTAAGCGTTCATGGACTCATGAGGTTGTCTCCATACCCGTACACGTCCATCCACTTGATATAATTTGAAACGAGACACTTCCGACCAGGCAACATGTTTCCAGTCATCAGTAGTCCAGTGACTGTCGTGCAGTCATCAATGGTACACGAGTGGGCCTTCGGCTCCGAAAGCCCATATCGATGATGTTTAGTTTAATGGTTCGCACGCTGACACTTGTTGATGGCCCAGCATTGAAATCGACAGCAATTTGGGGAAGGTTTGCACTTCTGTCACGTTGAACGATTCTCTTCAGTCGTCGGTCCCGTTCTTGCAGGATGTTTTCCGGCCACAACAATGTCGGAGATTTGATATTTACGGTACACTCGTGAAATGGTCTTACGGGAAAATCCCCACTTCATCGCTACTTCGGAGATGCTGTGCCCTATCGCTCGTGCGCCGACTATAATAGCACGTTCCAACTCACTTAAATCTTGATAGCCTGCCATTGTGGCAGCAGTAACCGATCTAACAACTGCGCCAGACTCTTGTTGTCCTATATAGGCGCTGCAGACTGTAGTGCCGTATTCTGCCAGTTTACATACGTCTGTAATTGAATACTCATGCCTATAGCAGTTTCTTTCGCACTTCAGTGTATATCACAATTTTACTCGAAGTACATTTGCACAAAAAACACTGTGAGAGCCATGTTTGGAATATTTAAACAATTTGGGGTGATATTGTACATTGTTTAAGCAATTTGGCCATTGTGTGAAATATTTAGCATAGTTTATAAATCGAAGATATCACAGGAGCTAAATGTAACAATGCAGGGGGGGCGGGGTTCTGGCACACTTGTGAAACCCTTCAGTCTTCATCCAGCCTTCCTCCCTGAGACACTTCGCTCGCTTTTGTGGGAAATATAACAGCATTCCCTTGTCTTTGAGCATTAGCTGCTTCAAGAGTTTTTAAATACAATTGAATAAGTCTCTAAGTACACTTTTAAGAAGATCGCTGTGCATTACTTTGCTTCAAGACGTGTCATCAATAGATCGTTAAACAATTTGCCGAGATGGATTTCACACATCGAATATACACTTGCACAGAAGGAAATATTAATCAAAACTACAGATCGACACTGCTTTGGAATGTTTCCGCGCATAAACAAATTAGGTACGGTAAAGTGTTTGACACCTCAATACGTATGCAAATGTTACTTTAAACAATTAATTCCAAATACACTCGCATGCAAAACGCTGCACTGTCTTCCCAGGTACACGTGAAACGGAAATACGTTGCCTAAAGGTAAATGAATGCAATACACTCGAAAATACATCTCCCGGGAATATTGTTTGTGAACTGAAACTAAAAGAAATAAGAGAAAATACACCTGCGTCGAAGCTCTATGGACGATCGTACATCATTTGAAAATATCGCAATTGTCTGCTACACAAGGCACAAGGCACGGTCGTAACCCGAGTTCCGCGAAGCGGGTGCAGCTTATCACAGTGTGAACCGGTGACCGGAATCGGGCTCTCCGGCCAGATCGACGAGCACGTCCAGGACAAAGAACGGATAAGTGGAACAGGTAGGCATTTCCAGAGTGCGCCAGAACCGGCATGCAAAAGTGCGCAAAATCCGCGGCCGGCAGACCAGCACCAACTGGTCCAACTGGTCTGTGCGCTCAGACCAGCATCCATCAGCAGGTGAGGGGGGGGGGATGCTGCATTCCTATTCGCTCCCTGGATGAAATGGTGGGTGATTGTGTGTACTTGTGCTAGTTTTTTTTTTTTTTTTTTTTTTTTTTTTTTTTTTTTTTTTTGCAAGAAAGGGTAGGAAGGGCACAATTTCCAGCAACAGCATCAGCAGCGGTAGCAGCAGCTCACGCCTTCCCCTTCATGTAAGCTAATTGTTTTAATCATTCAACGTACATGTATCCATCGTAATTTTAGTATCCCTCACAGAAACCGTTTATATTGTATTCTGTAGAGGCACACCTCTACACTACCGAGTTTTTGAACGGTTTCCTGCTGTAATTTCAGTGTCGGCGAATTTTTATCCCGTTGCTAGTGTTACAGTCCTTTTTCTTGTTGCCATTGAGGCCTTCATCCCTGAGATGTTGGCCTATCTAGATCGGCAGCTGGACGCTGAGAGACTATTGCAGCATACGCCTCCAGCAATAATAATCGAGTCGACGCTGCAAGAACGTTAGTGAATTTATTTATTTATTTTTTGTAATATGTAGCTGTTAGGAAAAATATTTTTTTGCTCACTTAACGTACTGCAGTTCTAATAATGAGGGCTTGAGGGCCGGAGAATGTATATACATTTATTTTTAGTGACATGGTCCATTCAGTTGTCTGAGACATATTCTTTGCTTTTCTAGACATTTATGTGACTAAGGAAGGAGACATTGGGTATGTGTTGAGGCCGAGAGCCAGGAGCCTACGATTCAGTCTTGTAAGTAGCAGAATACGATTTTCAAGTTCAGTGTGTTTCATGTATAAGTAATTTCAGTCAACTAGAGAATACGTTTTTCTATTTATATTTCAGTGAGCTAAAGAATACGATTTTCTATACGTTTTTCTGTGCGTATGTGTCTAACATTTCCAAGAAATAATTACGTTCAGTATGTCATTGTTATACGTAGCGCCAGTGAACAAAATAGATGGCCCCAAGGCGAGGACGAAATACAGCAGTGGGTGCATGAGATGGCGGCTGCTGAGGAACCTGAATGGCAGCGTCATCTCGGCCTTTTGGAGGAGGCTGAGGAAATAATGGATTGGGAGGGGAAATTCAAAATGTTCAAATGTGTGTGAAATCTTATGGGACTTAACTTCTAAGGTCATCAGTCCCTAATCTTACACACTACTTAACCTAAATTATCCTAAGGACAAACATACACACCCATGCCAGAGGGAGGATTCGAACCTCTGACGGGGCCAGCCGCACAGTCCATGACTGGAGGGGGAACTACCAGAAAACCTGACTGAACTGCTACATCCTTGGACTAACAGTGGAAAAGGTGATTATAATGCAACCGTTTTCATTACAGCATATAATTACTATTATTCTGGAATGTTGTTATTTGTTTACAGCATATATTTAAAATCTTTCATTATTCGTATATTACAGAGGCACCACAGTGCAGACACCACACTTAGCTGCGCAAGAGGCAGCAGAATCAGCTGCGTGCCCTGCAGTGCCCCCCCCCCCCTCCCTCCGCCCCCAACCCCCGCGCATACCCTCTGACGCCCATGGGTGGTTCAGTCGGAGGAAGAAGAAGAACAGCAACGATGTCTCACCCTCCAGAGTGGCGAAGGTGAAGGCTCCAGCATGCAGCAGCAGCAACCTGGATACTCTCTCTGGGTCTCGTCGTCGCCGCCACCATCTCCTACTCCGACCCTGACTGTTCGCCCTCGCCGGCAACGAAAGGTATGTGTGTTTCGGAGCATACCCCTGTGCACCACGCCTTCCATCATCAACAAGAAGGACCTGATCAGCCCCTAGTAGTAGTATTATTTGTAATAGAGATGACCCTGTGGCTAGCGGCAGTTCTCTCATGTCATTTTAGTCGAGGAGACCAGGTCAGTGACACTACACAGCAGTTAGAATACCGCAGATCTCGTTCAAAAGGATCGAGAATCCGGCAGGAAGGTACCGCGACGCTGTCAGGTTTTTAAGAACATCCCTTCCTGTCGTGGAAACGGACCTCCCCAAAGGCGTGAATGATCGGTTGTATCCCGGCATTAAATGCTGTGCGGCGCTGCGCATCGAACAGTCGCACCACACAAAGTTGCCTCTGGTACTGAAGAGACAAGTCTTCATTATCTTTGGGAGGATAATGGCGGGATAACGCGGAGCCGATCAATCGCTGAGAGGTTTCGTGAATCCACCTTGACAGCTATACTGACCCGTCTTTCCGAGAGGGAAGTTAGAGAGTCAGCTAAAGCACACAACCGAATACTACACCTGGACATCATTACACATGTCTATGACCTGGTAAACAGAGGGTCCAGCTATATCAAGATCCCTAATAACAGGGCATGCCTTTACATCCGAGAAAAACCGATCAGGCTTGTTCTGTATGGTCTGTCCAGACTTGCGAAAGAAATTACAACTACAGAGATTATCCTGAACGTCCTGGTACGTACCATGTAGGTAATAATATTGATAGGTTTTATAGCTTTGATGGTATCGAGTTCCCCATCAAGATCACGGACATACAGAAATTTGAGGCGCAGAATACCGGAATATCTGTTCATGATTATGGCCTAGAGAGGAAAGGCAAGTCAAATGAGCAGGACAAGCATACAGTCGTCGGCCCCCTCCGTTTTCCAAAATTTTTCGGTGAGCGTGACATGCGTATAAACGTGCTGCTCTTCTCTGAAGGTGATAATTAGCATTACGTATGCATCAAAGACATGTATCGCCTTCTCGCATCCCAGAGCATATTTCCTTCAGGTGCCTCAATGCCTTTTCCTCAGATATGTTATTAGCAAGTCATCTAGTAGACTGCGCTTCCAGAGACGTGTTATTTGCCAACTGAGGAAAACAATTTCATAGAGTTTAAAAGTGTTCACCATCAGAAAGATGCCCGGTTGTGGTGTACGCCGACTTCGAATGCTTCCTCGCTCCTGTGACCCACTATGAAGGTGATTCTATGACTTCACATACCATCGTTACAGAGAAACACGTACTACATGTGATACGTACCAAATTGTATTGTCCTATGATTCGAGTCTTAAGAGCAACAAGTATTTTGTTGGGGATAATCCTACGGTTTGACTGCTCACTGAGCTCGAAAACTTTCTTGGGAGGTAGATAAGCCTTACAGTGACAACGTTCCATTGACCAAATCGAAGCAGAGTGAAGATTTGTACAATAACGTGGTTGACCGTCATGTCTGTGGGCTGGCACTAGATAAAAAAACCGGAGGGACCACTGTCACCTTATGGGGAAGTACCGTGGCGCAGGCCACAATACGTGCAGTTTGAAGCACTGGTTACCAGTGCACATAGCCATTTCCTGTCTTTTTTAAGCAGGTGTGACGCTCACTTTCTTGTTGAGCACTTGCTGATTTTGGCATGGCGGAAGATCAGCTCACTGTCTTACCTGAGAGCGATGAGCCACATATTTCATCCTCCAAACAAATGACCCCGAGAATTACTCTCCACTTATTTGACACGTTACGTTTTATGCAAGCGTCACTCCAGAAACTTGTTGAAACTATACCTCGGGAGGACATGCTTATCACTCGAGCTATATTTCCCGACCAGAAAAAGTTTCAGCTTGTGACTAGAAGGGAGGTATTCAGATACAAGTACCTGGACAGTATGGTGAAACTCAAAGAAACCAGGCTACCCGACATAACGGCATTCTCCAGCAACCTTACAGGCGATGACACGACGGATGCAGAGTATGTGCATGCTCTGAATGTCTGGTGGGAATTTAACATCTCCACTTTAGGACAGTACGCACAGCTTTACATTGACTCAGACGTGCGCTTGCTTGCAGACATTTTCGTGGAACTACAGAGTCTATGAATGACCACATATACCCTGGACCGAGCCTTTTATTACACGTCACCTGGGTTGTCTTGGGACGCAGTGCTCAAGAAAACGAAGTGCAGCATTGAATTGTTGAATGATGCTGACATGCTTGTTTTCTTTGAGCCGGGGATCCGTGGGGGACTTTGCCAATGTGTCCATAGACACGCCAAGGCAAATAACTCACTGATGGGTGACGGGTTCAAATCATCGCTTGATTCGAGTTACACCATCTACTTGGATGTAAATAATTTATATGGGCACGCCATGGTGGCCTATAGGCAGAACTCACACACCCTATTAGTTTGCAAGATGCGCAAGCCGATTTGCCGCTGTGACCAGAGCAACTAGTTCCGCAAAGAGGCTCCACCCCAAAGCAGATGACAATGCTGGGGAATGGGCGGAGATACATTATTATCTTCAGCAGTGTCTCAGCTTAGGGATGGAGGTGGTTGGAGTCACCCGGGCTATCTCCTTCAAGAAGTCCCCCTGGTAGAAGAAGCATATTGATTTGAATACGAGACAGAGCTTGCGTGATGTGTGACTTTGAGAAATGTTTTTTTTATATAAATTAATGAATAATTCAATTTTCGGTAAAACAATGGAGAATTTGAGGTAACGGTGTGAAATTTTGATTAGAATCGAACGGAATGGGCGTTGGGGCATTAGAAAATATATCGCCACACCGAATTTTATGCCATATTCAATAAAAACTTTGTTCCTGTGTAGATGGCGAAGACTGAAGTAAAATTTACGAAGCCTGTTTATGTGGGGGTATGCATTCTACACCTATCCAAACTCCACATGCACCGCTTTCATTATGCGTTTGTGAAAACTCATTTCGTAGATCCTAAATTACTTTATATGAATACAGATACCTTCATCTATTGGGTGAAAAACTGCGATCTATATGAAGTAATGAGTAACTATGGAAATGAATTCGACAGGTACTTATACACGACCGATAATTCTTATGGTATTGTTCCACAGAACAAGAAGGTTATCGGTCTTATGAAAGACGAGGCGAATGGATTGTCGATTGTGGATTTTAGAGGTCTAAGACCTAAACTGTATGCGTATCACACAAGGGAAGGTGCCACCCAGAGGTGGGCTAAGGGTATGCGTCGTAAGGTATTGAGAGCCCACTCTATCGAAGACTATTTGCGGTGCCAGTACAGCAGTGTTGCGGTGCTGCACTGTAGCCGCCTCATATGGTACGGCAAACTAGTATTCCATCGAGAGGACAGTGGGTGTACACTGCGCGGCAGTCTAAAATCCGCCTGTCGCCTCACAACGATAAAAGGGTCATTTGTCATGACGGGATTGAAACTCTCCTATACTCACACAACCCTCTTATAGCAAAAAAAGCGGTGGGGGACTCTGATTGAGTGAGAGGTAGCGAATGAGTGAGTCAGAGAGAGAGAGAGTGTGTGTGTGTGTGTGTGTGTGTGTGTGTGTGTGTGTGTGTGTGTGTGTGTGTGTCTGCACAGTAGTAATATGAACCTTTTATCATAGTGTAAGTAATTTGTGTGTGTGTGTGTGTGTGTGTGTGTGTGTGTGTGTGCGTGTGTGTGGTGTAAATGTTTATTTATTTATTTATTTTTTCATTAACGTGTATTATGTACACGTCTATACGCATTTTCCACTCACTAGCCTCAACCTTTTCAGTTAAGTCGGTTATTTTCTTACCGATTTGATTAACTAACTCATTTAATGGGTTGATCATTCTCAGAAGAGTCTGGTAATACGTCTCTAGCTCCCTGCGCATACCTCCAGCTTTATCATTGACCGACATGTCATTTCCAACATGTGTCTGAAAAATGTGTTTTAAATTCAGATTGTCTTGTTTGGAGGCTATAATGAGGTCTGCATTGTCCCTAAAAATTTTTTTGCGATTCTGGAATATGTTTGTCCTAGGGAAAATACATCAGCACTCATATGACACCGCGCGGAGTGGCCGTGCGGTTTAAGGCGCTATGTCACGGATTGCGTGACCTCTCCCGCCGGAGGTTTGAGTCCTCCCTCGGTTGTGTGTTTTGTCCTTAGCATAAGTTAGTTTAAGTAGTGTGTAAGTCTAGGGACTGATGACCTCAGCAGTTTGGTCCCTTAGGAATTCTCACACATATTTGCACACTCATGTCACGACCGAAACAGAAATATTTTCGAATTTGGTCTTGGTTTTCAATAGCACAAATATGAAGACAGTGTTTGGCTTTACTTTTTAAAGTGGGAGGATATCACTGCTTTCACTGAACGTCGTGTATGTAACGCCTTTTACACAGCGCAAAATCTCCTGTAATAGTCAATAGTATCGGACTACATCTACATGTGATAGCAGTCATGAGAACATTAGTCTTGCAACAATTGTATGGATCTACAATAACTGCTCGTATATTATCAGGAAGGAGTATTCTATTCTTCTTATTCTTCAGTTCTTCTTTTACATCTTCACAGGACCAGTCACATTCAACAAAGTCCTTGTGACGAGGATGTTTCACCCACCCTGACATGATACCGGCTACGCCAGGTACTGAAAGTAGGGGGCATATATAGAAAAATACATTTGTAAGGATGATAACATTAGGTGTAGCCACTGTAGCTCCATCACGTAACCAACTGAGCTATATTGCCTACACAGAGATTTCAGTTATATATTTTACTCATGAAGAGTAACTTCATCATTCGTGTTGACAATGACTGGTGAGGAGGTGTTAGAGGCAATTGTCTGCTGCTGCACGATTACAGGCGTAGCATTGAAAACAATGATACTAATAAGTGTAACACTTGGACTATAATGAGAGAGGTATGAAATAAAACACAAACACGATTTATTTAAAGCACACTTTCTTTTAAATATGATAGCGTCTTTGCCGGCCGGAGTGGTCGAGCGGTTCTAGGCGCTACAGTCCGCAACCGCGCGACCGCTACGGTCGCAGGTTCAAATCCTGGCTCGGGCATGGATGTGTGTGATGTACTTAGGTTGGCTAAGTTTAAGTAGTTCTAAGTTCTAGGGGACTGATGACCTCAGAAGTTAAGTCCCATAGTGCTCAGAGCCATTTAAACCATTTTTTTGAAAGCGTCTTTCGCCCGCATTTTAAGTAAAATGAAATATTCATACACCATCTCCTGCAAACCGATGGGTACCTCACAATACTCTGGTTTTCCACAAGTACATTTAACCTGTTTCCCTTTTGGCTCTGCACTGATACATAAAGAAAAGATACTGTTCCAGATCATCAACATGTAGAAAGTTTACAACATCGTTTATGCAGAGTCTGTTCTTGGCAAACACCGACTAATTCTCTCCAATGCAATGTGAAGCACAGTATCCACATTGTATAAGTTCACAGCTGAGGCGTGCCGTGGATAAACACCTGTTAGCCGATTTCACACATAGTGCAGAGTCATCACATACTGTTGTGTCACACCTGTAAGGCGAATGTCCGGTGGAGTGCGAGTTGGATAAAACTCCGTGGTCATTTACTGATTGATGTTGCGCACTGCTCGACATATTGCGTCGCAGTCGAACTTAGAAATAGGCTAAATACCTTTCAAAAGTCAAGATTTTTTATTCAAGACATCTCGTTTCAACAGTATTAGCTGTCTTCTTTAGGTCTTAAGCATTTTTTGTAGTAAAACATATTCTCTTTACTCTGACCTCATGTACAAGCTGTCAAGTGGATGGAACTCAGCACATTATAAACGTTTGTCATCGCTAAAATATTTACAAACAAACAGCATCTTGTCCAAAAGGCCATGTCCATATACATATTGCTCACAGATGCTTGTTACTTGATACAGAAGCGTACAGAATAGCACATCTGTTTACATATGCTGGACACATACTGAACAGTACACATCCACCGTAGATGGCGTAAAAGATACATCTACAGAGTTGACCGACTGTCTTGGTCAAAAAAAAAAAAAAAAAAAAAATGGTTTGTGCGATCTTGACTTCTGAATGGTTTTCAAGAATTAGAGCCGATAGCCCTTAATATTCTCATAATCACGGTGGAGAGTTTTACAGTAGGTAGATCAATACCGTGATGCAGCGGTATGGAATACATCACTACTCAACGTTCATCCACTGGAAGGTGAGTATCGTGGAACGTCTTAAGCCAAATGTTGATGCGTTTTAATATTCGCGGCTTATGCAAATGGAAAGTTATCCTCCCAGAAATAATTGCTCACTATAATCGAACCAAACATACCACAATAAAGATGAGACCAATCGATGTTCGTGATAACCCAAGTTTACATGCGCTCCTGTGTCTACGAGAAATTTACGTTTCTTGGCTTGCACAAAGCCTGTCAAGCAGTATTCCGTCTAGACATCTATTTTTTCCGTGTTATGTTCTGTTGGGAACACACTCCGATGGTTGAAGCACTCCTGTTTGCTTTTACCGGCTGCTTCTGTTGTCGTTGTTTTCCCTGCCCTTGTTTGTACAATCTTGTGCTTGGTGTGAAAATTTGTCCACATATATGGCATTCAGGGTGTCTACATTGCTTCTGTAAGTGACCTTTATGCCCTGTATACCGAAAAAAATTGCAAATTTTAGAGTTTGCCAAAGCGAAAAATAAACTCCCGTTTTCGAAGCCGTCATCCAAGAGGGCAACAGAGAATCGCATTCATGGGAGACAAGGCTAGGCAACGCAGAAGATAGCTCCATATTCTCCTCTGGCGATTGTGGCTATCAGTCGCAATCACTGAATAACAAACAAAATTGCGAGACGTCAGTGTACAAGGTCGCGTTAACTGCTGAAGGGGTGGCGTAGTGGCAACCACTGGGGTCTATAAATTCACCGTTCTGTAGCGTCGTTGGATGATGTATCCGGACATAGATTCCTATCCTCGATTTCTTCCTTAAGACACCCTCTATGACCCATCGAGGTTTGTCGCAACATTTCTGGGACACGCTGTACATATTTTCCTTTCCAGTTTGCTGCCAACTTGGTCGACCGACAACGCATCAAATTCCCGCATCGACTCTGAATCAGTTAACAAGATTCGCTAAGTGAGTAAAGACTGCGTTAGAGAATGTCTAATAGCATGACGCGAATACAAAGCAGGCAGCTACCACGCAGGCGACTCTCGTGACAAATCACGGTCGCACCACTTGAGCAGGGGCGCCCTGCACGTATTAGCGTACCTCCTGTAGGAGGAAACTGTGATTTTAGTTTCAAAGGGGAGCAACACAACAACGAAAAATTAACGATATAACAGAATCAGAGAAAGTCAGTAAACGGCAATGATAATTATAAATCAATGACACTGTCTGGCACTGACAAACATACAAAATACAACACACCCATTTCAAAAATGTTTCATAGTCTCTGAGCACTATGGGACTTAACATCTGAGGTCATCTGTCCCCTCGAAGTTAGAACTACGTACTTAAACCTAACTAAACTAAGGACATCACACACATCCATGCCCGAGGCAGGATTGAAACCTGCGACATAGCGGTGGCGCGGATCCAGACTGAAGCGTCTAGAACCGCTCGGCCACACCGTCCGGCCCAGACCCATTTCATCTGGACCAAGTCTGAAGCAGCTCATCCAATGGGGCTTTTGCATTCTTCACGCACAACCTGAAACATTTTGATGTCATTACCCTTCAACAAGATATATGACGACCAACACAGTTTTGCATCTAATATTGGGAAAAAATATAATACAAAGGTTATTAAAAAAACGAAAGGCTAGTAATATGTAATAAACGTTCGAATAAGAGAGACTCGAATGCTTTGTGTGTATTTTATGAAACCAGGAATTCGTGACTGAATGGCGTAATTGGTACTTCTAATTTCTGACACTCATGCTTATATTTAGTTTGGTCTCGGTCACTGCTCATCGTAAGTCAATGCTCCGTGTTCACATGGTTCCTTGTCATTGCTACCACAGTCGAAAATTCACTTTCACATCTGTAAGTTTTGTTTACAATTTATTAAAATTTTAAGCTTATTATTTAGTTTGAGTGCAGAATGAGTATCGATAATCATGCTGCAAAATCTGGTCAAAACGTATGCAGCAGTAAAAGCAATATTTGCATGCTGGAAATGTTTTATGAATTATTGCAATTGTTCGCGGTCTGCGGGCGCTCGACGTAATACTTGTATCAGATCCAGTGGCTCAGCAGCGCTCGTGAGATGCAGACACATTGAGGAGTGTGTTACGGTATAGCCGTGACATAATTTCTACCCATCTCAAGATAATCTTGAACTGAGTCTTTCGCGCCGCTTTTACGTTATACCTAAAGTTTCAATGTGAAGAAACTTGCCGGCCGGGGTGACCGAGCGGTTCTAGGCACTACAGTCTGGAACAGCGCGACCGCTGCCGCTGCCTCTGGCATGGATGTGTGTGATGTCCTTAGGTGAGTTAGGTTTCAGTAGTTCTAAGTTCTAGGGGACTGATGACCTCAGATGTTAAGTCCCATAGTGTTCAGAGCCATTTGAACTATTTTGAAGAAAATCATTATGTGGGTTGTAGCACACGATATTTTCATGAATACTGAAAGTTTTGGAGATAGACCAACTGTAACAATGAACAATACTGCTTGTGATTCGTCATTAATTGTAGTCAGTTAAATCCTTTATTGTCCGTATTGTAATCTGCTACTGAAGGGACATGTAAATCAATACTTGACTAAAACAATCTAATAGTTATGGTTGGCCGATTGGACACACGCGTTTGGAAAGGAAATTAACAAACCTTTCGTCAAAATGTTGCACCTTTTGTGTTACCAAAAAGTCACATAAATATGTTGCATTCGCGGCATTCAAGAAATTATTCTTTGGCTCGACTTTCACTAATTGAAAATATTCCGTCAGTGATTGAAAATGACCTTAGATCTGACGCCTTTACTTGTTTGCTTGTCTAATCAGGAACATAGTTGTTAATATAATTTGTTACTCATAACCAATGCTGACTGAGTTTATCTTTGACTCAGTATTAAGCACTGATTGCACTGAACAACGTCGTCAGTTCGCGAGTATCGAAACGTCCTCGGTTAATAATAATTTGATGTGTATCAATGGCTTAGTGCAAGTCTCTCAACTGAGTACCTTCCGTGTCCCCAAAGTACCCCAGTTATCCAACCGAGGAAAGCGGACCAACAGTTTGAATTGAAATCAGACCGACGTACCGGGCCTAGCGACTCCTCACATCGTTGAGTGGTGAAGGTTAGATTAAACGTAAACAGAAAATTTTCGCCGTACGATCGGGATCTGCTCGCGCGACAACTCGTTTCCCACGCACACGCTCTACAAATGCAACACCATGACCGACACATCCTCGCGTTCAGCCTTGAGATAGTTAAGTACAAATCCAAAAACATAACTGAAGAAATTTGTCTTGTACTTCTAAAATATTTATCATCTTCCTTTCTAAACCCAAGATTGAATGTGTTGGAACTATTCTTCCATTCCCTCTATTTGAAGCGAAAACCACTAGTTACTAGCTTGCACAGGTTGAGAGTCCGGCATACAACACAAACTTATGGGTGGCTGCAACTACGCAAAGAATGAACACTGTGAAATACTGCAAGTCGTTGAATAAAGCCCAGGACGCTCGTATTGCTATGAAAAATCCAGACAGAGTCAAACACCAAACCTAGTTCATGCTCACAGTGTAAGTAGGTAGCTGGCAGGAAGGTATCTGGCGCATATGTTTTAGTCATGTGGTCTGCATGCGACATTGGCCCGTTGTCGCGATTTGGGGAGTTTCATCTCACTGCAACGACCGCGGGGTCAGGACACGTGACATGTCGTGGAGGAGGAGTGCGTGTCTTCGGCTCGTTGCGGTGTGCTCGCTGCCTGCTGCGACGTGGCGCTGCCGACTGGGGAAACGAAGGAAGGAAGGAAGGAAGGTAGACCAGCGTTTAACTTTCCGTCGACAGTGCGATCATCATAGACGGAGCACAGCCTCTGATTACAAAGAATGGGGAAGGAAATCGGCCTTGCCCTTGTCAAAGGAACCATCACGGCATTTGCGTGGAGCGATTTAGGGAAATTACAGAAAACCTAGAATTGGATGGGCGGACGGAGACTAAGCCGTTGTCCCCGAAGGCGAGTCCAGTACGTCCTCGGTTTTTGTGGGAGCGAGTAAACAGTCTCACTATCTGAGTCGCTAAATACAGCAAAACGTATTTGTGCAGTCAAAGAAATAGAAAATGTATGTCACGTGGTAAATAAATACGTTATCTCTCACTTTAAGAAATGGTTGGTTCAAATGGCTCTGAGCACTATGCGACTTAACTTCTGAGGTCATCAGTCGCCTAGAACTGAGAACTAATTAAGCCTAACTAACCTAAGGACATCACACGCATCGATGCCCGAGGCAGGATTCGAACCTGCGACCGTAGCGGCCGCTCGGCTCCAGACTGCAGCACCTAGAACCGCACGGCCACTCCGGCCGGCTTTAAAAAATGGTTCAAATTGCTCTGAGCATTATGGGACTTAATTTCTGAGGTCATCAGTCCCGTAGAACTTAGAACTACTGAAACCTAACTAACCTAAGGACATCACACACATCCATGCCCGAGGCAGGATTCGAACCTGCGACCGTAGAGGTCGCGCGGTTCCAGACTGTAGCGCCTAGAACCGCTCAGCCATCCCGGCTCTCTCACTTTAGTGCAGTTGGAGAAAAAATAACTGCCTGGCAAGATAACGAACAACAAACGAGGGGGTAATGCTCGCCAAGCTCAAATGGTTCAAATGGCTCTGAGCACTATGGGACTCAACTGCTGTGGTCATAAGTCCCCTAGAACTTAGAACTACTTAAACCTAACTAACCTAAGGACAGCACACAACACCCAGCCATCACGAGGCAGAGAAAATCTCTGACCCCGCCGGGAATCGAACCCGGGAACCCGGGCGTGGGAAGCGAGAACGCTACCGCACGACCACGAGATGCGGGCTCGCCAAGCTCATGGTACTCGATAAGGTCGTAACAAATGGTGCGCCTCAGGAAGGTAGGAAGTAAAATAATATGGCATGATTGGCTGGGAGATACCCAAATATGAGATTAGTGTATTAAGTTTATCTGATACACTTAATCTGATGTATGTAGTGTGGTGTCATATTGGCGTTGAATGATAATGAGAGAAGGGAACGAGTGAAAGCGGTGCCGGCACATAACGTACTACTCTCGAATAGCACCAAGGGCCTCCGAGCTTAGCGTCCGATCTGACGGACGGATCGCCATCAACAGTGTCCCATGCCCGCACTCCAAGAGACATTGCGTAGCTGTTTCGACTTTAATTCAGGACACTGGCACAAAGCCTGGTGATCAAGAACTTTACTTCACTACCCCTCCTGACCTTTACGGGAAAGACGAACGGAAAATTGGAAACAGCGCGCGATAT
This sequence comes from Schistocerca nitens, assembly GCF_023898315.1. Lineage (NCBI taxonomy): Eukaryota > Metazoa > Arthropoda > Insecta > Orthoptera > Acrididae > Schistocerca > Schistocerca nitens. The sequence continues at coordinate 318,934,521 of NC_064616.1, forward strand.
AGCAGAACGGTTATGTTATGTATCGAAGTGCCGGCCACACCCGGCGTTGTTTAACCTCGACGATCTGACGGAAACCGGTGCATTCAACGAGGCAAGACCGTTACCGGCCTCAGGGAGGTAACTCTTCGTGCGGATTCCCTGAACGCGAGTTTCCTGAATTGGGTCTGGTGAGTGTGACCAGTCGTCTGTACCCTAAGTTCTAGGCATGCTTCAGTGACCGCCGCTTGGCGTGGCGGTGCGATGTTGTATCTCACAGGGACAGGCATCTTGGATTAACAGCCGAGATTACAAGGATGATACAAACCTACATAAAAAATCTCATTCTGACAGTGTGTTGCCCTTCCATCAGAGGCGTGGCTGATAAGGCTGTATAGATGTTAGTGGGCCAACTTTGGGGAACCTACCGAGAATTCACTTGTATAAGGCTTACGTAGGCAAGCGGAGATGAGTCTGGGTGGCCTCGTATTTCCGTAGCTGCTCACTGAAGCACTGTGGCGAATTAATCACCTTAACAACATTCAAGATGATATAGGAGTGCAGTCTGGGAACAATAATGCAATAATACTCAATCAACAAGAAGCGCTTCAGCTCAGAAAAGGATATCATTAAGTAACTGCATTAAAATATGTTTTTGGCTATTAAGATAGAATGGAAGTTTCGTAAAAGTGTGGTTTTTCTACATAAATAAAGGGCTAAAATGTATAGCGGGTACACTAAAACCTATCGAGCACTTGAGGAACTACTCGCTACTAGTGGAAACTGCCATATCACATAAAGCCGACGAAGTACAAAAAGCGAAAGCTTTTGGGGAACACACAATTACTACTAAATTACAGAATTCCCTTTATTCTACTAAGGGCGTTGTAGCTCACAGGTACCTCATTGACATAAATGTCGAAGAACTGAAGTAAGTGTAGGAAGATGTTGACGTCACATTCGTTAAGATATAACAGAAGCGAGTTAACGATGGATTGGAAACGATTCCTACATTGATACTGTCGTTCAGTAGTGCAGTGTAGCCTGAGCATATTACAGCAGGATTCATCCTCCTGAAAGTGAGACCATACACTACGCTGTTTCTGATCAAGCATCAGCACTATGGACATTCCACAATAGCATACAATGAACTTGAAACTTGCGGAAAATGTGGGTAAACTCCGCAAGAAGGTGGGAACATTTGTATAGCTCCTCTGTTCTTTTTTAACTTCAGAGGCAATAATGTTGTTTCAAGCAACGGATACTGACTTTTTCATGATGAGTAGTAAATCTAGGAGATCCCAGTCACTAGAAGAAGCCTCTATTTGCATGGCAGAAGGATATATGGTGCTCAGTAATATCCAAGGTTCCTAACCTAATCTGCTTCAATGGCCAAAACAACATATAGGAATGGTGAAGAGATCCAGGCCAAAAGTAAGTAGCCCAAAACCATCAGACCAGTGTGCACTCGTCTTCTGTGATTTATCTGATAAAGATAGCACTACAGACGAGGTTTACGTAGAAAAATGCCACAGGTACCAGCGATCTCCTCCAGCAAATCCCCTTCTGCCACAACATACCCATGTCGACAGAGAGGTAAGGGTTAAGAAAGTACTATACTTCACAGCTAATGACTCCTATTCTATATTGGAACATGAATCTGTTCAGGAATCATGTGAAGAAAGTCAGACTCCGAATCGAGAGTAAGCCTTTGTGTTTGTATTCAGAATGAACAGTATTTGACAACCCTGCGCTCTACAGAAAGCCCGATATAAGTGTGGAGAGCGCTGTAGTAGGAGTAACCACCGACGTAGATGACACGTACTACTCCGCGATTCTCAGATTGGACACTGTATAGCCAGCGGGCTGTATTTCAACGCAGCAGAAGGAATAAAGATTAGGGTTTAACGTCCGGTCATTAGCAACAGAGCACAAACGCGGTTTGTTTCAAGGATAAGGACGGAAATCGACAGTACTATTTCAAGGGAACCACCCCTGCATTTGCCATTAGCGATTTAGGGAAATCACGGAAAATCTAGATCAGGATAGTCAGACGCTCATTTGAACTGAGAGACAGAGTACACCAATGGGTGAATTACGTCATCAACGGAAGAGTGTTATTTCACACTCAGGGACAGGAGCACAATCCTGGGTATGTTCAAGTGCAGAACAATGATAAAGAATCTCGCAGCTTTTCGGATTGCGAAAGGAAAATACCATCTTGCTAAAAGAAGAGCAAGAAATGACGTGGCAGGTATTTCTTAACTTCATAAATCCTTCCTTGAAGTTGTAGATTGCATGAGACACCATCAGGAAGATTTCTGGTAAAGGCGGCCAGTTAATGTTGTAATGTAGAATGGTTTTCTCCAAACCAGCAGAGGAAACATTTCCAAGACTAAGGCGTAACTTTTCGCTCACGTAACTGATACCGCTAGACAGGACAAAACTTTCTGTCAGGCTTAAACAATCGCTTAGACGGATGGCGTTGGCTTCAGTTCTACCAATGACTAAGTTTACAACCGAACTTACTCAGTGTGGGTGCTGGAGTCTGCAATGTCTGTGGCAAGAAACCTCCTCCTCGCACTTTTTAATTTCATTTTTGAAACAGGGAGATTCCCCAGCTCATGGAAGGAAGCTGTTTCAGTACCCCTCCTCAAACCTAGGATAGATCGTGTATCCTCGGTTAGTTGTCGTAGTGTTTCCTTCAAATATACGTGGGAACGAACTGCGAGCTCATACTCAACCGCCACCTGGTCGGGACGTTAAAATGCAGACAGCTCATTAGTCACTTTCATTGTGGGTTCAGAGGTATCACTCTACCATTGATAATCAGACTCTGCTGGAAGTGGTTATAAAACATGCTTCCCTGCGCAGACGACACCTAATAGGCATCTTTTTCGACCTTGAGAAGGTCTACGATTCTACTTGGAAGTGTAATATCCTCGAACAACTTCACGATTAGGGTTTTCCGGAACGTCTTCCAGTTTTGTTTCGGTCGTTCCTGTCCCAACGCTACTTTAAATCTAGGGTCCTTAATGTCCTATAGGATCGTTTTATACAAGAGAATGGCATCCTTCAAGAGATTGTTTTAAGTGTGACCCGCTTTCAGGTAACTAATGACGCTAATGCGTCCATAGTGATGAACCCCGTACTGTGCTCCATATTCGTGGTTGATTTTTAAATTTTCTGCCCTTCTTTCAGCCACCCAGCAGCCACACGACAGTTGCAGCTAACCACTGAGAGGTAGGAGAAATGGACAGACAATTCAAGCTTTAAATGTTCTCCTGGAAACACTGTGTGCTCATTTTAACCGTTCCAGAAGCATGTTAATATTACAGAATTTGCAATGGGGGATACAATTTTAATTTCTAAGGGTTCCGTGAGCGTCCTGGGCCTCATATTTTATGAAAAACTATGTTGGTTGGTACAATTGAGAGGTCTGAAATCGATAAGCATTTTAAAATGTATAAGCCACATGACATGGGGTCGGAAGGAACATATCTGTTCCATTTTACTAGAACCTTTGTATGGTCCCACCTCCATTGAAGTTGTACAGTTATGCGTGCGCCATCATACTTGAAGATTCTCGGTGTGGCTCAGCATGAGGGAGATCAGGCTGGCTACAAGGGCGTTTGTGTAATCTTATTCTCAGCGGTTGGTGCTGAAGCTGTGGATATACCACTTACTGTCAGGTGCCAACTCCTCATGGTGCGGCAAGTATATAAAATCGATTCACTACCGAAATCACCTACACATCATACCGTTTCTTGCCAACATTTTAATAATCATGTTGCCACAATGAGGCTCTTTGGGATTCATGCAAAGAACAACCTTTTAAAACTTGGGGTGACAAATATTAATGATGTATGCCAATATTGGAGCAAATTAGCAGCTTCTTAGCAGCTCCAGAGTTATTTTAATATGACGAATTAAAGAAAATATTGCAGAGCTAGCGTCTTCCTTAAATTCTGTTTAGCGACATTTTAAACAAACAGCAAGGTTTTATTGTAGTGTACACTGATAGGTCTAAGTAGGAGGGTTCACTGCGCTGCTCGGCTTTTTCCCTGGCCTTGTCCACAGTATCCGCCTACCAAACGAATGCGCCGTCTACAGTGCTGAGATGCTATCTGCAAGACACTGGTGCAGCTGCAGCATCTCCACAAGATGGCTTCCGAGCTCGTAGCACCGTGATGTGGTACCGCATTCGGACGCAGTTTTCTTAAGTTAAAGCTGCGTATAAGAACAGTTGGTATTTACGTTTGCGTGTGCCGGGAGTGTTTTCTCACATAGTGCGTTTCTCACTTACTCGTTAGATATCGCAATTTACATACAAAGAGAGAATTAAGTTTGGTAGTGATTGGTCCGTCGGTGCTCGTCTACCGTATGAGGGGAGAGATCGCCGCCCTACCACCTGCCCGGCGCGTATCAGTCTCTCGCGTCAGCACGCCAGACCCGTCGGTTCTGTAGGAACAAAGTGAGACGCATAGTGCGTGCGGCCGGTGAGCCAGCACGCCTTTTTTTTTTTAACTGTCCAGATTCAAGAGCGACCACGCAAATTGAGACACAGCTTGTCGCGCTCCGCGCCACGCGTGGGAGAGGGCTGGCGGGGAGCTACGAAGCAGCCCACCCATATGCTCCCTTCGGCACCACGGAAATGGGCCGTGGTAGTATTGGCTGTCCGAAAAAATACTTCATTGTCACTGAACTTTATTTTCATCGAGTAGTGTTTCGTTTTTCGGCATTTCAGCTCTCGGTCTTTTTTCGTTAGTACATTATATTTGTCAGGTTTTTAAATCGGTTGACCTCCGCTGTTTGTTTGGTTATTGTTTTTATTTTATCAAGAACAATGCACAATTAAATAGCTGATGAGCCTTTAGCCACTGGGATTATATCTTCTGCCTCCACAATGTCATCACATCGCAAGAAGGGACAGATGATTCATCGTGTAGGTAGTGAAATACTAACGAATATTATAAAATCATGTGATCAAGAAGTGAAGTAGGAAATTTTAAATATTATACAGTGAAACAAGGATGTCGACGTGCTGTCTATTATGCTGGCGTATCTTGACGATCCAATATGAAAAGTGAGGATTTACACAGGCGTATCCTCTTTGTGCTCCTGGTGAAAAGCACCCAAGATATGAAGCATATAAGTTTCACTGTGATTACTTGGACATGGGTTTAACAAGACGCTTTGTACAACATGCAATTGGACATCACATTTCCACTGCAAGCTAGAAACAGTCAAGAAACCCCCAGGAATGGCAATGTTATTTGTGCATAGCGACGTGATTGCATACGCAGTACCAGCTTCAGTAAACTAAATATACAAAAGGTACACAAATGAAGACTGTGGTCGGTATTATTTCGAATATATCGGTATCCTGAAAGATGGTGGTGATTTGATATATTTAATTTGTTGAAATGTATTGCTGACAAATGCAGGCCTACTTTCATGACAGTTTTACAAAAAAGTGAAGTCTTCCCCTGCACTGGGCACACCTAGTTAGCTTCCGCATGCTTGGTTCAAATGGCTCTGAGCACTATGGGACTTTACATCTGTCGTCATCAGTCCCCTAGAACTTAGAACTACTTAAACCTAACTAAACTAAGGACATCACACACATCCATGCCCGAGGCAGGATTCGAACCAGCGACCGTAGCGGTCACGCGGTTCCAGACTGAAGCGCCTAGAACCGCACGGCCACACCGGATGGCTCCGCATTCTTGTTACGAGCATTATTCTCAGATGCTGACGTTACACTGACCGTCGTGTTGTGCAGTGGATCTGTTATTTACTTTTCTTAATAATAACGTTTTTCTTTGCGTATCACACATTGTCAGTTTGGTGAACCGTAGGTGAGTAACCTGAGCCTGGCACGTGCGCGTCACTCCGCCTGAGGGGTACATTAATCATTATTTTCATATTTCTCAGATGAATAACAGGAAGAAAATCGTTTCGTAAGTTTCCATTCCAGTCTTTCACTATTAAAAACACGATGGGTTACAGGTATTCCGTCAAAATTTCAACAGAACTGGAGTTTGAGTGTGTATGTGTGTGTGTGTGTGTGTGTGTGAATTGTTAACATTATCTCATTTGAAGTAGTATCATCATTTATGAGTAACGAGTACATTTCTCTTCTTGACAAGTTTAGTTGTGCTTCTTTTGCCGAAGCACAGTATAATTTGGACAAATTCACCTTGCAGCAGTTAGCAGCTGTTGCGAAAGAATCCCGAGGCAGTGTCCCATTAAACAAGCAGTTGGTGGCCAGAAACGTTATTAGTTTGCAGGATATCTCATGTCGGTTTACAATAACGTAAGAGATGAAATTTCATGCTTATTTTCATACTAGAAAATTTTCTTCTCACTAGCTCTCGATGAAACTTAAAACACTACAGTACTTGATTTAAAAAATAAAGTAAACTATAGCTTTTGATATATCGCCGTACATGAGAAAGATCCATGTGTTAACTATTTTCAAAAACACTGTCCTCCTTGCATGTTATAATTCGAAAAAATATCGTTTCGATATTTCGATTGGTTTAGGACTTGTGAGGGATGTTATCAATATTTAATTTTCGCGCGGGTGTGATCGGAATTGAACGTGTTACATAAAATTCTGTTACTCGAGACTGGAGACAGACAGAGACCTCCTCCCACGTGCAATGAAAAATCCAACATCTGAGCAAAATCTGATACTCAGCAACATATGCTGTAATATCCACCAAACGCAAAATCGTAGTGACCCCTATTTTTCACTGAAAACTTTTCGAATTAGGCACAGTGTAGCACGTAAATGCGAATATCATGATAAAGTATGACCACTGGCGAGATTAAGGGCATTTCACTATGAAGCGGATATATAGAGTAACAAGTAACGTAAAAATCATTGTTTTTACCCAACACTTTCTGTAAAATCGTTTGGGCAAGATTACAGGGCGCACGCCCGATTCTGTCAGAGCAGACGGTCGTCACACAGAGAGGGCGAAGAATGTTTCAGTATGTGTAGGAACTGCGCGGCACGTGTACATCGCGCTGTGTGTCACCTTGAGCGTTCTATACTCGTCCCAATTAGCGCTTAACGCATCAGCACGCCATGCCGCCTCTCGCCTCGTGGCGCTGTTGCGCAATTCGATGTCTGCGGCGACTCGCACGTCAGCAGCCAGCTCCCTGCTCGCTCTGCCTTGGCGGGCAGAGCCGAGCGACGGCTTTGCTAACGACGCAGCTTCGTACGGCTGCTGCTATTGCTAATTAACAGTCTTCCAGGAGATGAGTGGAATAACAAACCCGCTTTTACTAATAAACTCATAGAAGGCTAATATTCAACAACAGAAAGGCGACGCTAACTCTAACACTTCGCACATGGAAGAATTTAAGACTTCGGTGGCGCGTTTCTGTGACTTCGCTGACTCCGCCTCCACGTTTAAGTGTAGACATTGGAGAAAACTACTTGGTCTGAGCTGGCAGCAGCCACGAGCTGTCTCAGTAGTTGTAGTACCACATATGGGACGGGAAAATAGCACACGTAATACAGGTGCAATGAGACGGCGTAATTCTGCCGAACGGCATACCTTTTAGACACCTAGATGCGTCAAATGCAGACAAAATCGATGTAATTGATGACATCTTGGCTGAAATTGTAAGAAAATTATGATAGAAAAGGGCATCTACTACAACCTCAGCCAAAGTACGAAATAAAATAGGGGCGCTTGCTCTTACACGATCTAAACTACACTCAAGAGCCAAGTAACTGGTAGATCTGCCTAATACCGTGTAGGTCCCCCGCGAACACGCAGAAGTACTGCAACACGACGTGGCATGGACTCGAGTAAGTAGAGCTGGAGGGAATTGACACCATAAATCCTGCAGGGCTGCCCGTAAATCCGTAAGAGTACTAGGGGTTGGAGATCTCTTCTGAACAGCATGTTGCAAGGCATCCCAGATATGCTCAATAATGTTCATGTATGGGAAGTTTGGTGACCAGCGGAAGTGTGCAAACTCAGAAAATTGTTGCTGAAGTCACTGTGTAGCAAATTCTGGACGTGTGGGGTGTCGCATTGTCCTGCTGGAATTGCCCAATGGACGTGAATTGAGGCAGGTGATCCGACGGGATGCTTATATATGTGTCACCTGACAGACTCGTATCTAGAGGTATTAGGAGTCTCATATCACTCCAACTGCACACTCTCCATACCATTATAGAGCCCCCACCATTTTGACAGTCCTCTGCTGACATGTAGGGTCCATGGATTCATGAGGTTGTCTCCGTACCTGTACACGTCCATCCACTCGATACAACTTGAAACGAGAATCGTCCGACCAGGTAACATGTTTCCAGTCATCAAGAGTCCAATGACGGTGTTAATGAGCCCAGGCGAGGCGTAAAGCATTGTGTTGTGCAGTCATCAAGAGTACACGAGTTGGCCTTCGGCTCTGAAAGCCCATATCGATGATGTTTCGTTAAATGGTTCACACGTTGACACAGCATTGAAATTTGGAGCAATTTGAGGAAGGGTTGCACTTCTGTCCCGTCGAACGACTCTCTTCCGCTGTCGTTGGTCCCGTTCTTATAGGATCCTTTCCGGCTGCAGCGATCTTGGATGTTTTTACCGAATTCCTGATATTCACGGTAGACTCGTGAAATGGTTCTATGGGTAAATCTCCACTTCATCACTACCTCGGAGATATTGTATCCCATCACGTTCAAACACACTTGGGCAACGGCCTTGCCGCAGTGGATACACCGGTTCCCGTCAGATCACCGAAGTTAAGCACTGTCGGGCGTGGCCGGCACTTGGATGGGTGACCATCTGGCCCGCCATGTGCTGTTGACATTTTTCGGGGTGCACTCAGCCTCGTGATGCCTCTTGATGAGCTACTCGACCGAACAGTAGCGGCTCCGGTCAAAGAAAACCATCATAACGACCGGGAGAGCGGTGTGCTGACCACTCGCCCCTCCTATCCGCATCCTCAGCTGGGGATGACACGGCGGTCGGATGGTCCCGGTGGGCCACATGTGGCCTGATGACGGAGTCCAAACACAGTTAAATCCTGATAAGCTGCCATTCTATAGCAGTAGTTACTAAAAACCACACCAGACACTTGTTATTTTATATAAGCTGTGCCGACCGCAGCGCCGTATTCTGCCTGTTTACATATCTCTGTATTTGAATACGCATGCTTATACCAGTTTCTTTGGAGCTTTAGTGTATATCAGATGTGAGGAGCCCAGAAACGGTAGACTACTGTGAGCGTGTGGGTTGCTAATCTGTCATTCTGCACAATGGATTAATCTGAGCTCTACCCTTCACCCTGTGGCTCCTGCAAGATGCAATTTCCACCCCCACACTACTACAGAAGTCAGACAGACGCTCCTAACGTTCTAAAGAGAAATGCCTGATAAACTTTCAGCAATAAATATCTTCTGGAGTCGTCCGCTGTAAGGAAATGACACAAAAATTCACAAAATTTCTTACGTAACTAGTGGGATACTTGGGTAATGGAGTAGTGCTAGTTAGTGTAAGAAAAACATGAAACTAACGAAAATTATTATTTATTTTGCAAAAATTCTGAGAAATCACAATGGCACTTTTAGTTATGAACTGAACACGTTATTTACTGGTTCTTTTTGGAATGTGAAGTTACCTCTCAAGGTTAGGATTCGCTAATGAAATTTCTATACAAAGTTTAAGATTGTTATTGACTTGGCAGAATGGCTGAGAGCCGCGCCTACTCAACTTGAATAATTAACCATTGGAATGTTGCGAGGTAATGTTGAGGCTGTCGCATGTGAAATGCAGTGATGTGTACTGTTGTGGAGGAAATATGGGGCTTGTAAGAGCTGTAGCACACAAATCCGTAAGCTACGATGGCTGCTGTCTGCGCCGCTCGCTGCTGACAAATAAGATAACTCTCATTCTATCTGGATTGACCTTCGCCAATCAAACTCTCCCTACGCCTTGATGAAGTCAAGGACTCCTATTCGCCCCTAGTCTAACTAATGGCGTGGTACACCGGTTAGATAACCAGTCCACCACGATGCCACTCAAAAATTCGCTCACAGGCGTTTAACTATAACTCTTTCCATTCACACCGCACAATAAGTGTGGCGGCCAACACAATGAACAACGCTTAATCGCAAGGACTCAATATAGAATCGGACTTCAATTCGCTCTCGACAGAGGTGCTCTCCCAGCGAAGTACTGAGGAGAGACTTGTTCCTCGCTCTTTGAGTACACGTACAAGCGCGCACGCTCTCGTTACGTGTTCTCGCTCCAAGAGCGACAACAGAATGGCCCCTCTCCACGCCAGACGTGAAGGGGTATATCTTTCGGTCTCTTCCATTGCTCCTTCAGCTCAAGGCGTCAGAAATATCGTCTGCCAAACAGCATTGCTCTTCTAAAACGGGAGAATGACGTTTCGTTTAAGGTGACCAATCCGGAAATCTGTAGTATCGGCGTTTGGCGTTTGCTGTCTCCCTGTGAAAATCTGTGAAACTGCGTGCTATGTGTAAAGAATGCGTAGGCTGGCCACTCCCACACAATGTAGCGGAGTTTGCTTTTAAGCTGAACATGGGGTCGTCCTTTCACTAGGGCAAACACTGTCTGCTCTACGGGCGGTCACCGGCCAACGTAGATGGGTTGGGACTGGCCTCCTGGCATGCGGTTGCCTCTCTCGAACTAAAAGCTCCTATGACCATCGTGTCTGGAATGTATGTGTGTATGCCAGCCTCGAGTATTTCAACCATGGTGATATATTGAAACAGATTATGCGATAAAACAGGGAGACCAGAATGCCCAACATATAAACAGCTATGTGAACGGGAAATTCAGCATGCAGAATACAATGCCAATAAAGTTCACTAATACGGGACGAGACTACATGGAGGAAACATCATCACCCTATCAAAACAGCAGGTGTACACACCATGCATCACAACAAGAGCTTGGAGTGTGCTAGCCAGGAGGCAGCAATTGGAGCTACTGCAAACCACTGACCCAGATATCGAGACAGTGCCATCAATATCGTTATGTGAAACAGTACAGAACAAATACCTGTATATTACAGACAACATTGATAACAACTGTATGCAAGGTGCCGTTTACTATTATGTAGCTAAGCACCTTGAGCACGACACATCTCAGTGGGTGACCTTCCAGATTATAATTCTTCTAAGGATGGAAGAGTTGGAAGATAAAGCCGTCTGCAAGGACAGCGGAAAATCAAAAAAGTCACATAAATTAGACAAACATGCAATGTATACATCGAGGCATTAAATAAACAAGTAAGCCATGGATAATTAAGGGACTTCTCTTGAAAAAGACTCCATAACAATTAAGCTAAATGATAATGCTGTAACTTATAATTCACAAGTTGCAAGTACTTCTAACAATCACTTTCTAAACGTAACAGAAAATATAGGATTAACTGATTCAGTTGAAGAAGTAAGAGAATACATTATATTACAAATATCAGTCCACAAAACATTAGGCAACTGCAAGTAGCACCAGCATTCTCCACTGAAATTAATACAGTTAAAAAAATTCTAGAAAATAAAAGCTCTTGTGGAGGTGATGAAATTTCAAACAGAATTTCAGAAGTTGGACGAACTTAATAAGTAATTTCCTTACTCATATGTGGAGTCATCATTGTCAGAGGGAATTTTTTCCAGACAGGTTAAATATTCAATAATTAAACTTCTTCGTAAGAAAGGTAACAAGACAGACTTAAACAAATATCGTCCAGTTTCCTAACTGACATCTTTTTCCAAAATATTCGGAAAAGTAATATACTCAAGAGTAATAGCACACTTACAATGAAACAATTTACTTAACACATCACAGTTTGGATTCCAGAAAGCTTGCTGGACTGAGAATGCTATATACAGGGTGAGTCACCTAACGTTACCGCTGGATATATTTCGTAAACCACATCAAATACTGACGAATCGATTCCACAGACCGAACGTGAGGAGGGGGGCTAGTGTAATTGGTTAATACAAACCATACAAAAATGCACGGAAGTATGTTTTTTAACACAAACCTACGTTTTTTTAAATGGAACCCCGATAGTTTTGTTAGCACATCTGAACATATAAACAAATACGTAATCAGTGCCGTTTGTTGCATTGTAAAATGTTAATTACATCCGGAGATATTGTAACCTAAAGTTGACGCTTGAGTACCATTCCTCCGCTGTTCGATCGTGTGTATCGGAGAGCACCTAATTACGTAGGGATCCAAAGGGAACGGTGATGGACCTTAGGTACAGAAGAGACTGGAACAGCACATTACGTCCACACGCTAACACCTTTTATTGGTCTTTTTCACTGACACACATGTACATTACCATGAGGGGTGAGGTACACGTACACACGTGGTTTCCGTTTTCAATTACGGAGTGGAATAGAGTGTGTCCCGACATGTCAGGCCAATAGATGTTCAATGTGGTGGCCATCATTTGCTGCACACAATTGCAATCTCTGGCGTAATGAATGTCGTACACGCCGCAGTACATCTGGTGTAATGTCGCCGCAGGCTGCCACAATCCGTTGTTTCATATCCTCTGGGGTTGTAGGCACATCACGGTACACATTCTCCTTTAACGTAGCCCACAGAAAGAAGTCCAGAGGTGTAAGATCAGGAGAACGGGCTGGCCAATTTATGCGTCCTCCACGTCCTATGAAACGCCCGTCGAACATCCTGTCAAGGGACAGCCTAGTGTTAATTGCGGAATGTGCAGGTGCACCATCATGCGGATACCACATACGTCGACGCGTTTCCAGTGGGACATTTTCGAGCAACGTTGGCAGATCATTCTGTAGAAACGCGATGTATGTTGCAGCTGTTTGGGCCCCTGCAATGAAGTGAGGACCAATGAGGTGGTCGCCAATGATTCCGCACCATACATTTACAGTCCACGGTCGCTGTCGCTCTACCTGTCTGAGCCAGCGAGGATTGTCCACGGACCAGTAATGCATATTCCGTAGATACACTGCCCCGTGGTTTGTGAAACCCGCTTCATCGGTAAACAGGTAGAACTGCAACGCATTCTCTGTTAATGCCCATTGACAGAATTGCACTCGATGATTAAAGTCATCACCATGTAATTGCTGATGTAGCGACACATGAAAGCCGTGCGGTTAAAGGCGCTGCAGTCTGGAACCGCAGGACCGCTACGGTCGCAGGTTCGAATCCTGCCTCGGGCATGGATGTTTGTGATGTCCTTAGGTTAGTTAGGTTTAACTAGTTCTAAGTTCTAGGGGACTAATGACCTCAGCAGTTGAGTCCCATAGTGCTCAGAGCCATTTGAACCATTTTTGACACATGAAACGGGTGAAAGCGGTGGCGATGCAGTATGCGCATGACACTACTTTGACTCAATCCACCGGGTCTCGCAATGTCCCGTGTACTCATGTGTGGGTTCATGGCAACAGCAGCTAACACACCAACTGCACCCGCTTCTCCTGTGACGGGCCTGTTACGGACCCGTTTGCGTGCTACGACCATACCTGTTGCATACAGTTGGCGGTAGATGTTTTGCAATGTGCGGCACGTTGGATGCTCTCTGTCCAGGTACCGTTCTGCATACACCCTACAGGCTTCAGCTGCATTTCGTCGACACTCTCCATAGATAAGTATCATCTCCGCCTTTTCAGAGTTTGAATACACCATGGCCACAGTTCCTACAACACTACACTATCACAGACGTCTGGTAACACGGTGTACTACAGTTGGTCTGCGTGCGGAGACGAATGCAGAATAACAATAGCAGCAAGCGCTACATGCGGACACTGCGACAGCTAGACCAAACCACAACAGTGCACTACAGCCACATTCGTAAACACGGTCGTCATCGTAAACATGTCCCTGCAGATGCTGCTCGCCGACCGTTGCCCGTGTTTGTTACAAAACGCAACTGAACGTCGGAGGTTTCAAGCGTCAACTTTAGGTTACAATATCTCCGGATGTAATTAACATTTTACAATGCAATAAACGGCACTGATTACGTATTTGTTTATGTGTTCAGATGTGCTAACAAAACTAACGTGGTTCCATTTAAAAAAACGTAGGTTTGTGTTAAAAAACATACTTCCGTGCATTTTTGTATGGTTTGTATTAAACAATTACACTAGCCCCTCTCCTCACGTTCGGTCTGTGGAATCGGTTCGTCAGTATTTGATGTGGTTTACGAAATATATCCAGCGGTAACGTTAGGTGACTCACCCTGTATATATTCATTCATCAAATAGTACAAGCCTTAAGTAATAATACATCGCCAGTTGGTATATTCTGTGACCTCTCCAAGGACTTCGACTCTGTAGATCATGATACTCTCTTAGAAAAACACAAGTTTTATGGAATTACAATTAAATCAATACCATTAGCTGCTGACGGGCGTTGATATACATCAACCGGGACAGTTAAAATGTGTGCCCCGACTGGGACTCGAACCTGGGATCTCCTGCCTACATGGCAGACGCTCTATCCATCTGAGGCACCGAGGGCACAGAGGATAATGCGGCTGCAAGGACGCTTCCTGTGAGTCCCACATTCTCAACTTATAGTCCACACACTACATACGTAGTGCCCCTGCTGTTATACCCATTACTCGCGGCAGACAATCCACCGAGTCCAGTAAGACTTCAGGCAATTCATGTGCATCCGCACTGAAGAAGGTCATCAGCCGGGTAGCCTTAACGATATTGCATGGGGGCTTAATTAAAATAAAATGAAAATAATTTTAATTTTTTGCTTTAGTAGCTGTATGTCCGATTACGCTATGTCTCGTAAACGGTTGGCCCTGACTAGTATTATTACGCTATCTGACTGCATAGAACAATAACAAAGAATGAAATGGAAATTTTCATTAACACAATTAATTAATTAAGTCCCCAGCAACTATAAAACCTACGAAACCAAAGCACAAGTATAACTGTTCTGTGTGTGGAAGTATGACTCAACGTACGCATCTGGCACGGTTCTTCTTCAATAACACAAGAAATTTTAAATAACATTTATACTGAATTAATTAAAGAAAATAGAAATACCATAATTACTCAAGAAAACCAGAATTACACTCTAATCCAAGAACACAAGCCAGATGCTTTGTTGACTGAACCTGTAATGACGCATTATTTAAAACACTGAAATAATGAAAAACAACACATTTTACCTTCATATATATATTGACGAAAATCACTCTGATTATTACAGTATTTCCATTCGAACAACATCTGCTGTCTAGCCCATCAAACAACTACATAAAACATGGAACAAGCACTCCTTACTACAACATCTCGACAAGCACTGCCCGCTACGACATCTCAATACGAACTCTCGACAGGAACTGACTACTACGAGTCCTCGACAAGCACTGCCCACTACGACATCTCAATAATCACTGCCAGTAGAGGCGGCGGGACAATACTCTCTAACGCGATCTCTGGCGCTGTGGCTCAGTGTACCCACCTTTCAATATGAAGATGGCATCTGTTCTTTCGGACATGTCCGAAAGGACAGATGCCATATTCATATCACAAGTTTTATGGAGTTGATGGTTTACACACAGCTGGTTTGAATCATACTCGACAAACAGAATGCAAAAGATTGTGTTCAGTAACTCAGACAACGCCAGAAAAGTAGAAAATTTTAGTGATTAGGATAAAAATCACGGAGTTCCATAGGGTTAAATTTTGGGTCCATTCCTATCCCTTATATAGGTGGATGACCTACCACTTAACATTCTATAAGCAGAATTGGAGATTTTTTTGAAGTTATACTATTGTTACAATAAGTCCCATTAGAGAGAAAGCAACAGAAGAGTTAGAAAATGGTATTTTACAAAGAATTATTTAGTGGTTCTCTGAAAATAGACACTACCTCGATTTTCGAAAAACACACTACATTCAGTTCTGTACAATAAATAGAGTCATTCCAACAACTGATGTAACTCATGATCAGGAATAAGTAAGTAGCGCAAAATGCTCCTGATTTTTTCGTGTACATATGGACGAAAACATCGAATGAAGAAGCATACTACTGAGCTTTTCAAAGAATTAATTTCAGTTATTTTTACTCTTTATATAATTGTTGATATTAGAAATAAACATATCAACCTCTGGACATATTTGGCGTGTTTTCACTCAATAATGTTGTACAGAATTACTTTCTGGAGTAACTCATTACTTAAAAAGTAAGTATTGATTACACGAAAGCGAGTAGTAAGAAAAATAGGTAGTGTTCACCCTTGGACGTCATGTAGGTACCTCTTCAAGGATCTAGGCATTTTGCCTGCACCGCCGCAATACATATTTTCGCTAGTGGGATTCGTCATAAATAATCCATCGCAATTTGAGAAGAATATTGATGTACATACAGGGTGTTTAAAAAATGACCGGTATATTTGAAACGGCAATAAAAACCAAACGAGCAGCGATAGAAATACACCGTTTGTTGCAATATGCTTGGGACAACAGTACATTTTCGGGCAGACAAACTTTCGAAATTACAGTAGTTACAATTTTCAACAACAGATGGCGCTGCGGTCTGGGAAACTCTATAGTACGATATTTTCCACATATCCACCATGCGTAGCAATAATATGGCATAGTCTCTGAATGAAATTACCCGAAACCTTTGACAACGTGTCTGGCGGAATGGCTTCACATGCAGATGAGATGTACTGCTTCACCTGTTCAATTGTTTCTGGATTCTGGCGGTACACCTGGTCTTTCAAGTGTCCCCACAGAAAGAAGTCACAGGGGTTCATGTCTGGCGAATAGGGAGGCCAATCCACGCCGCCTCCTGTATGTTTCGGATAGCCCAAAGCAATCACACGATCATCGAAATATTCATTCAGGAAATTAAAGACGTCGGCCGTGCGATGTGGCCGGGCACCATCTTGCATAAACCACGAGGTGTTCGCAGTGTCGTCTAAGGCAGTTTGTACCGCCACAAATCCACGAAGAATGTCCAGATAGCGTGATGCAGTAATCGTTTCGGATCTGAAAAATGGGCCAATGATTCCTTTGGAAGAAATGGCGGCCCAGACCAGTACTTTTTGAGGATGCAGGGACGATGGGACTGCAACATGGGGCTTTTCGGTTCCACATATGCGCCAGTTCTGTTTATTGACGAAGCCGTCCAGGTAAAAATAAGCTTCGTCAGTAAACCAAATGCTGCCCACATGCATATCGCCGTCATCAATCCTGTGCACTATATCGTTAGCGAATGTCTCTCGTGCAGCAATGGTAGCGGCACTGAGGGGTTGCCGCGTTTGAATTTTGTATGGATAGAGGTGTAAACTCTGGCGCATGAGACGATACGTGGACGTTGGCGTCATTTGGACCGCAGCTGCAACACGGCGAACGGAAACCCGAGGCCGCTGTTGGATCACCTGCTGCACTAGCTGCGCGTTGCCCTCTGTGGTTGCCGTACGCGGTCGCCCTACGTTTCCAGCACGTTCATCCGTCACGTTCCCAGTCCGTTGAAATTTTTCAAACAGATCCTTTATTGTATCGCTTTTCGGTCCTTTGGTTACATTAAACCTCCGTTGAAAACTTCGTCTTGTTGCAACAACACTGTGTTCTAGGCGGTGGAATTCCAACACCAGAAAAATCCTCTGTTCTAAGGAATAAACCATGTTGTCTACAGCACACTTGCACGTTGTGAACAGCACACGCTTACAGCAGAAAGACGACGTACAGAATGGCGCACCCACAGACTGCGTTGTCTTCTATATCTTTCACATCACTTGCAGCGCCATCTGTTGTTGAAAATTGTAACTACTGTAATTTCGAAAGTTTGTCCGCCTGAAAATGTACTGTTGTCCCAAGCATATTGCAACAAACGGTGTATTTCTATCGCTGCTCGTTTAGTTTTTATTGCCGTTTCAAATATACCGGTCATTTTTGAAACACCCTGTACTTACAACACTAGAAGAAAAATTACATGTGTTACCCATTGTTAAAGGTGTGAGTGGCTGAGAGACGAGTTCAGTGTGTATCAATAAAAATTTTTTATCATTTACCCAATAACATATAATGTCTGACAGGTAGCAAAGTAAGTGTTAAATGTAATTTAAAATTATTTCTCCCGGACTACTCCTTCTATTTCATTGAATAATTTCTAATTAAAAACTGGTAGCCAGTATAGAAAAAAGACTCTTGTTTTTAAGTGTAGCTGCACGAGGACGCAGGAATACAAGTAAAACGATAATGTGTTCATTGATTTTAACACTAATTATGTACAGATATCCAGGGAACTGACTCTTTCCCCAATCGTTCAAATGATCTGTGGAATATGTAACTAGCAACTCACAACCACCAAAAGAATAAATAACCCAGGAAGATTCAGACCAACCAAGTACAACAAGAAAGACAAACATACAAAACAAGAGAACATCATCAAATACGGAACTCGAATACGACACGTTAAAGAGTAAATTGTATATAAAACCATTACGCTTTGTTCACTATGGACGTACCCATGACTCAAGGAGATAAGGATCAGAGACTAAAACAACAGGAACAGAGAAACTCGAATGTGACGTCATAATGAACAAACCACAAAAGATTAACAGCATATCGAAAACGCACACATATCAGACAAAGTAAGAGCTCATGACGAGCATCCCAACAACAAGCTACAAAGATAAACAAAATTTCTACAGACACACCGATAACAAACGGAGACAACAAACACGACCTATTACAATACCCAAGCAATAGGGAACAAATAACAAAGCACTAACGACAAACACACATAATAAAACCAACATATCACAAGATTCGAACAATAAACGGGAACACGCCAAAGGAATTACAACAGACTACAGGTACCTTGAGGAGAAACTAGGCTTAAGCATGCTCGAAAACAAATATGTATTTCAAATTGCCCTACTATTTTTAGTAACACTACTTCATCACCCAGAAGAAAACAAAATGTGTTACCCAGCTACAGGACAGACTGGTCGCATTATCCTACGAACGCAAAATATCACAGCTGACAGACGAGATCTGTATAGACTCATGGAGATGGTGTGCACAGGGACAGGAGAGGGTTTGCTCCTAAATAACGTCTGCAAGGACTTAGTGAGAGTACACTGGCGAATTTATTTTGATCTTAAAGAAGCTGGTCCTAAGAGCTTTGCATACTCAAGATATCGGCTGTGAAGTTCGTACCACTGAATTGTATGAGGAGTAGAATCGTTGGTACAGGACTAAGCAAATTTATGGACGAAGTACAGGTGGATTTCGCTTGTTTACAGGAATCCTGCATGTGTAACGGTAAAATACCTTCCCTCCCAACACAATACATGACATTTAAAGGGTAAAAGACGCCGAAGTAGAAATCGTGGTAACCAACACACGAATTACAATGACAAAAATAACACAGTTATGTACTGAACACTTAGTAACAGCAGGAATTACACTGGGAACTGAATCATGGATAGTCACTTCATCATACGCACACTATTCACATGACACTGAACCGTTTGCAACCTCAGTTAGGGAAATAGCAGGTATCTACAGGGTCAAGAGACTACTCAGCCTCTAGTACATAAGCGCATGCTCAACACTCTGGCTTGCTGATAGGGCAGATGCCAAGGAACAAGTAATGACAGACGTAACAAATGACTGCAGCGTTTTTGTGTGCTCAGTAAGACAGGGCAAGCCCTGGCGGAGACATCAAACGTGTGAATCCCTAAGGAACCAAACTGCTGAGGTCTTCGGTCCCTAGACTTACACACTACTTAAACTAAATTGAACTAAGTTATGCTAAGAAAAGCACACATACTCATGCCCGAGGGAGGATCGAATCTTCGGCGGGAGGGGCGGAGACATTAGTAACATAAAGGTTTCATTAGCAAACGGAACGTCTGTAACACGAATCACTGACTGGCAGGTACATGACAGAGCAACACACAGCGATCACAATGAAATAAATTTGCGCACAGCTACACACATAAACACAAACACGTTCACTCAACAAAACCCACGATTTCTGCTGAAGATACTATACAAGAATTCGTTTTTCACACCACCCAAATAAGTTTTCAGTTACAGAATGACCTACTACAGAGAGCTGAAATCGCTACAATCCCATAATCAATGACAGGCATAAGCACAGTATACCATTGGCGACATTATTAGCAAGATTAAGGCAGGACTCACGAGATAAAAGAAGACACCACCAAGGAGCAAAGACAACACAAGCAAAAGAAGTTAGATTTTAACAATACCCTGAAGCCAAATTACGAATCACTGCGAATTACAAAAAAACAAATCAGGACCGTTTGGACAGTTTTGTGAGGAACAACTTACACAATAACATATGGGGAAAGCTCTTCAAAATACAAACTCAGAAAATTAAAACACGAACGGTAATGTCAAAATTAAAACGACCAAACAGTATAATAACGCAGGACTGGAGATTCTTGGCAGCGTACCTGCTAAATGAGCTACTGTCTTCACACGACGATGGAAGACGGGCAGTGATTATCACAAAAATCGGAGGAAAAGAAGTCAAGAGATCCAAAATCATGCAGACCGATCTGTCTACTGAATGTGCTAGGCAAGGTCCAGGAGAGGCTACTACACGACTGACAACGGTCACACAAACAGATTCTGGACCTTACTCCACAACGGTATGGGCACAGGCTGTACAAATCTATTGACGATGCAGCAAACAGGGTTTTACAGTTAACTCAGCGAACACAAGACGAATATGTAGTGGCACTATTAGCTGATCTATCTGTCGCTTTTGACCATATTTGGTGGTCTGCACTATATACAAGGTTAAGACAAATGCAAATCCCAGCAGCTTTATATAGCAGCTTTCTCGACTACTGCATAGACAAAGTTACAGATGGCGAGATAACCACGGAATGGTTGTCAGGAAAAACAGCAAAGGAGGTCCACAGGGGTCCGTATGTGCGCCCTCATTCTGGGACATTGCCACTGAGCCGCTGACAGGCAGTCTAGACAGAGATGATAGAGGAAAGAGGATACTAGCGTACGCTGATGATTTGATCGTAGTTGTATCGCCAAACTCAGGAAGACACTTAGAACAAAGGACTATGCAACTTCTCGTACACATCAGTGAATGGTGTAACAACAGTGAACTAACGCCTCATGCGAATAAGCCGGTGTACTTATTACTGAAACGTGAAGTTAACAGAAACCGCAGCATAAAGCTATGTAACACAACCTTGCAACGCAAAAGAGTGACAAGATATTTACAGGGTGACCATTATTGAACTATATGAAATAAAATCGTCATAGCTTCTGAACAGTTTGCGTTAGGAGGTACGGGCTACACGGTTGGCCACGGAGCATGATGACAATTAGTTTGCGGATGCGCACGCGTCTTGTTGTTGTCGACCATTTGCACGTGAACAGGTCACGGTATAGCGTGTAGCGCTTGTGAATGCCTATTATAGATCAATAACAGCCCAACTGCGACACAAAGGAAGATTGCAACAGAGTTCAAGCTCAAGACAACTGGCCTAAGCGTGGTAACAATCAAGAATTCGATTCGCACGTTTGAGAGGACGGGCAGTGTTCGTGATGACAGTGTTGGCAATGTCCGTCATCCAGAAGGGGTGAAAACGCCTGAAAACATCTAGAAGATACGCGCTGTGATTGAAAACAGCCCCAGGAAATCGATCAGACGAGCTGCACAACAGGTGGGAATCAAGCGGGAGACACTGCAACAAATTGTTGTTGAATATCTGCATCTCTTCCTATACAAAACTCAAACCCATCAGCCATTAAGCCCCAGGGCCATAGAACCACGGTTGTGTTTCGCCAACACTATATTCTGCAGCTCCAAACACATGTGACTCCTTTTTGTGAAGCTGTATTAACTAAAACAACCCAAAAACCATTTCTGAGTTGAAAAGAGCCATTCAGGAGGTCATCGACAGCATCGATTTTCCGACTCTTTAGCGGATCATGCAGAATCTCGCTATTCGTCTGCGCCACATCATCGCCAATGATAGCAGGAATATCGAACACGATATAACCTAAATCTGAATATCTGTAGTGACGCTTACATGTTGAATAAAGTGTGTGCACTCCGTCGTTTTAAACTAAATTACGTTTTTTTCATGTAGTTCAATAATTGTCACCCTGTACATTCTTCGCAGGTCACCGTAACGTGCGTAGTGGAGGATACGTCGAACCACTTATAGTCATTTCCCTTTTTAGTACCACTCGCAAGTAGAGCGATGGAAAAACGGCTGCCCAAAAGCCTCCGTATGAGCCCCAAATTCTGGCCTCTTATCTTCGTGGCCCTTGGGCGAATTGTACATTGGCGGTAGTAGAATCGTTCTGCTGTTAGCTTCTCTAAATTTCCTCAGTAGTGCCTCGGGGGAAGAGTGTCATCTTCCCTCCAGGTGTTCCCATTTGAGTTGGCGAAGCATCTCCGTAATACTTGCTTACTGATCGAACCTATCAGTAACAAATCTAACAGTACACCTCTGAAATGTTTCAATATCGTCCTTTGGTGTGACCTGGTGACGATCCGAAACACTCCAACACTACTCAAGAGTGGGTGGCATTATCGTCATACACGCCGTCTCCTTAATGCATGAGCTACAGTTTTCCAAAATTCTCCCCAAACGTCGTCGCACTGTCCTTGTGGCTATATTTATTTCCACAAATAAGTTTATTTCCTGACTCAAGATACATAATGTGGCACGAGTGAGCGAACATTATGTCTGTCATCTCCGGTAATAGCCCCATGGGGCCGTTGAGACACCGTATGGCGTTGAGTACGGTCCTGCTGAAACAGTCGATTCCATTTTCGTATGACAGACGTGCGACACTGTGATAACGCGCCGGCCGGTGTGGCCGAGCGGTTCTAGGCGCTACAGTCTGGAACAGCGTGACCGCTACGGTCGCAGGTTCGAATCCTGCCTCGGGCATGGATGTGTGTGATGTCCTTAGCTTAGTTAGGTTTAAGTAGTTCTAAGTTCTAGGGGACTGATGACCTTAGAAGTTATGTCCCATAGTGCTCAGAGCCATTTGAACCATTTGTGATAACGCAGTCTCGCTAGACTGTGATTCTGGCACTGTCGAATCCTGAAACGTGTTGGTTGACATTTCTCTTGCTTACACGAGGCATAACACGATCTTTTCACAAGGAACGGACATTGAGACATGATTTCTGAATTTCTGTGTAGTGTTTCATTACATACAAAATGGAGATGGCGATAGTCCTAGGAGCTTCTGGATCGAGCTGTAATTTGCAAATCACTTTCGTATCCCAGCATGTAGTGCACTTCGTGTCAATTTGTTGTTTGTTGCACGACGACTCGATGGTGTTGCAGTTTCACTGGCCAGCAGTATTATACTGAGAGATACTGGTGATGGATTCTTAAGTGGAACCATAAGCAAACCTTTTTGTTTTTTAGGAAAGGATAAGAACACAGCAATCATTCACAGTCCCACTGTTTTTTTTATTATTTTTGCACGTCCAAATTTCAGCTATAAATAGCTAAAATACAAGAAATTACAGAATGAGAATTGATTTACATAAAACAATAAGTAAAATACCATGTTATCCAACAGAAATGAGTCTGTTATTTCCTTATATTTTAGCGCTGTACATGACTATTTATAGCTGAAGTCTGTATCTACAAGAATACTAAAAAATCTGTGGGATAGTTACTGACTCCTGTGTTCCTCTCCTTCTTTACAGTAATATACAGTCGCTGTGCACAGCGGTTCCGAATGGAATCAAAGTTAACATTTGTTTTTACCCACAGAAAATTCCACTTTACCTCTAAGAGGCACCTTACCCAGGTTGGAACAATTTGTACACACGATAAGCATCCATTTAAATTCTTCGGCAATCGCAGTTCCCTTCCCACAGTTGCCACTACATGAAGCTTGTAAGAGTATTATTATCGATATCCTAATTAAAAATATCGATACTAGCAGCTCATTTCCACGGGCTGCATTATGTTTGGTGTTATAGATCTGTAAGTTACAGGTACGCGACAATGTTAGCCGAATCCCTAGATGAGATCTCGCGCTTTCGAGTCGTGAGAGTGAGTCAGTGGATGGCGACTGGCCAGGGTTGGGCTCCGGCGCAGAGACGCGAACGGAGGTAAATTCTGAATTGTACTGAATCTAGAAGTGAAAGGGGAGAATATACGAGTCTTGTTCGTGGTTAAATATTCAAAGGGAGTAATTTTGTGAAGTAGAAGTTTTCAGAACATTGAGTTTTAAGCATTTATTAAACAACGCCGAGTGTTAAGTGAATACATGGAGAGCAAATTTCTTAGGCGATGGTGTATACTTGTTGAATATCTGGTGAAGTAGCTATACACTGAATTATTTGCAACATGAAATAGTTTAGAGTAAATGACATCTATGGCTAAGCTAGCTGAGTTTCGTTCGACTGAGAAAAATCTGATGAAAAACCCTAAACTGACTGACTACAAGTAAAAAAAAAAAAGTTTCATTTTGACAGACTGTTAAGATTTAAAGAAAGAAAGTCATTAATTACAGTTCCCTATTCATATAGGAACCAACGCGCGCGTGTTAGTCTAGGCACACGGTTCAAATAATTGCCGTCAGCACAACTGATGTACAGAATCCCTTTCGATCGTCCGATATGCTTTCACCTGAATGACATCTTCAATTAAATTAAGAGAAAAAGACAGAGGGGGCGGTTACAAGCTCCAGTACTGAATATGACGTCTCATCTGAAACGACCCAATTACTCTTGGCCCTGTCTACCTGTTTGCAGAGATCACGACGTCAGGACGTAAACTATTTCCGGGAGGAGAAGGGCAGCGTCGTCAGGCCCCTGTTGTGTCTTTGGCAGTGACCGAGATCGATCGCAGGGTCAGGCCGCTGCTACATCACAGCCGGTGGCTCCGCAGCAAAGCGGCTTTCCGCTTCTCGTTACCAGAAATGCTACGGGTCGCGGTACCCGGACAAGTCACGGCTCTAACCCAATCGCGTACATGTAATTTCCGCAGCTAAAAGAGTACATCCGACCCACTAGTGAGCTCTAAAGTTCATAATTTGGTGCAGAGTAACTATCGTTAATAAACACTTTCAGGATCTTCATCTCCTCTTCTTTTTATTTGTGCTTTGAAATAATTTACGAAGACTATTGGTTCAAATGGCTCTGAGCACTATGGGACTTAACTTCTAAGGTCATCAGCCCCCTAGAACTTAGAACTAATTAACCCGAACTAACCTAAGGACATCACACACATCCATGCCCGAGGCAGGATTCGAACCTGCGACCGTAGCGGTCGCGCGGTTCCTGACTGTAGCGCCTTTAACCGCGTGGCCACCCCGGCCGGCGAAGACTATTCTCTGCAGTTTTTATTTACACTGCGTTTCAAAGCAAAAACAGAACTTTTTTCGCAACGCATGATTGTTTAATAATCGCTGACATACTGTCACGAGAGTTTCCGACGATGTACGATTTTTTAAGTGTTTATTATGTCACTTTCAGTTGCAAATAGTCACAACTGATAGTCACCTTTAATGATCATCTTGTAGTCTAAAAATAAAATAAAACATTAACAAATAACTATTTCTGTAGATAACATAGATTGAATTGGTGTATATTTAATATTAAAAAATTTTAAATTGTACCTGAATAAGCAGGTAACACATATTGACAACTTTAAAACTTAAAATTCTTAAAATTTTACCTGATTAATTTTAAATTTTGAAAAATCAAAAATCTTAAAAAAGAACATAATCAAAACTGTAAAATGAAGGTAACGCAGCACTAGTACACTTGCGACAACATTCCATGGACTCTAGCATGTTATCAGACACACTATGCATTATGTAAACCCATGTGTCACGGATGATAGGTAGGGGAGGGAGGAAGATGTGAGACGAAGAGGAGAAATAGTGGTATTGTGTGGTGTCGAAATGTAACAAAGAACTGTCGAAAAAATGTGACACACTTATTTTAAAATTAAGAAGCAATTAAGATAACGTGTTTAACAGTAACATATGGGTCTATTTTCTGAATGGAGTAATTTCTCACTATGGAACTAAAACCGCGGAAAAAGTTGTAACATCCACTTTTTATACTCGAGGTGTATTCAAAAAGTAATGGGGAATTTGCAGTATTGTGAGTTTTGTTAATCGGTTGCACGTTGCTTTTTCCTTGTTGTGTTGATAAACACGTCTGTGAAGTACGTGTGCAGTAATGTAGGTTATACAGGATGTTACAAAAAGGTACGGCCAAACTTTCATGAAACATTCCTCACACACAAAGAAAGAAAATATGTTATGTGGACATGTGTCCGGAAACGCTTACTTTCCATGTTAGAGCTCATTTTATTACTTCTCTTCAAATCACATTGGTTCTAGGCGCGCAGTCAGGAACCGTGCGACTGCTACGGTCGCAGGTTCGAATCCTGCCTCGGGCATGGATGTGTGTGATGTCCTTAGGTTAGTTAGGTTTAAGTAGTTCTAAGTTCTAGGGGACTGATGACCACAGCAGTTGAGTCCCATAGTGCTCAGAGCCATTTGAACCATTTTTTCAAATCACATTAATCAAGGAATGGAAACACACAGCAACAGAACGTACCAGCGTGACTTCAAACACTTTTTTACAGGAAATGTTCAAAATTTTCCTCCGTTAACGAGGATACATGCATCCACCCTCCGTCGCACGGAATCCCTGATGCGCTGATGCAGTCCTGGAGAATGGCGTATTGTAGCACAGCCGTCCACAATACGAGCACGAAGAGTCTCTACATTTGGTACCGGGGTTGCGTAGACAAGAGCTTTCAAATGCCCCCATAAATGAAAGTCAATAGGGTTGAGGTCAGGAGAGCGTGGAGGCCATGGAATTGGTCCGCCTCTACCAATCCACCGGTCACCGAATCTGTTGTTGAGAAGCGTGCAAACACTTCGACTGAAATGTGCAGGAGCTCCATCGTGCATGAACCACATGTTGTGTCGTACTTGTAAAGGCACATGTTATAGCAGCACAGGTAGAGTATCCCGTATGAAATCATGATAACGTGCTCCATTGAGCGTAGGTGGAAGAAACTAAAATGAGCTATAACATGGAAATTAAGCGTTTCCGGACACATGTCCACATAACATCTTTTCTTTATTTGTGTGTGAGGAATGTTTCCTGAAAGTTTGGCCGTACCTTTTTGTAACACCCTGTAACCGTCTTTTGTGATGATAGTAGAAGTCTTTTTAGGCCATATGTGTTTCGCTTTAATTCAAAGCATCTTCTGTGGTCACTGTAACAATTTGTCTTCTCTTACAAATCTGTTTGTCAAGATTGAAAACATATCTCACGTTTTACATTATTACCATTAAACACTATTAAATTACAATTATTAATCACAATTTTTTGATATCTACTTCGTTCTAAATGTTCTTCCGCAGATAATATGCGCTAGATTTTTTGAATGTTGTACTTCACTGACACTGGCTATATTTAGGATTTCATATTTCATATTTTCACTTACACCCCGTGTAATTTGTTTTGATGGCGACATGTAATCGCCGTTTATTTTGTTTACTGTGGCTGTGGAAGCGTCTGCTATTCCTCTGTGACACTGCAAGCCATTTCGAATATTTAGTATGCTGTCAGCTCTGAGAAAGGTTGCACATATTTTGGTAGTATCGGCGACTATTTATTTTGTACAAAATGTGTCAGAGAATTTGTATTAAATTTCGCTATAAGAACAGAATATAGCGTAGCAAAGTTTTAAAAATGTTGAATATTGCCTTTTAAGACTCACATATGAGTGAAACATGAGTTTAGTAGTGGTATAAGTTTCCGAAAAAGGTCGTGAAGACGTTGAAGATGACGAATGCCCTCGATATCACAGCACATCAACAAGCGATGAAAATGCGGGAAAAGTGAGAGAAACGATTATTACTAATAGTCGAATCACAATTAGAGAAGTCGCTGATGATTTTGGTATACCAACTGCCAGATGCCATGAAACTGTTTTTGATTTTGGTGTGAAACGTGCGGCAGAAAAAAATTATTCAACAACTTTTGAATTTCGATCAAAAACAGCGAAGAATGCAAGTTGTTCAGGAATCGCTGAAGGAAGTCAAAAACGATGCATAATTACTGAAATGTATTATAAAAACTGAAGAGTCATGGATTTGCGGGTACGACATCCGAACTAACGCTCAGTCGACAGAGTGGAAGCAGTCTGGGTCTCCTAGACCGAAGAAAGCTCAACGAGACTGTGACTATGACAGTGTTGTTCAACATTAACCGCATAGTACTCCATGACTTTCTGTCACAGAGTCGAATGATAAATAAGGATTGCTATGAGGGCAGTCTAATGAAAATGAGACAGATTGAAAAAACGTAATTAACCTGTTCAGTATTTCAAAAGTAATCGCCATAGCTGTTAATATATTTACCTCACTGTGAGACAAGACTCTGAGTGCCTTCATGGAAAAAAAGTTACGATTGCCAATGGTAACACGGCTGCACCCAACTTTGCACCTTTTCGTCTGAAACAAATCGACGGTCACTAATTTCTTTCTGCAGGGCTCTAAAAATATGGAAACAGCGGGGTGAGAGATCGGTACGCCCACATGTAGATGCTTCGCTGGGAGGCCCTCACACATCCTCCATATATTACCGATCTCTCCCCATGCGATTTCTATATTTCTGGAGCCCCGAAGAAAGACATTCATGGCCATCGATTTGCTTCGGACGAAGAGGTGCACGTATTGGTACAACCATGTTCCCATAGGCAACAGCAATCATTTTTCCATGAAGGCATTGACCGTCTTGTCTCACTGTAGGTTAAAAGTAATAACAGCTATGCCAGTTACCTTTGAAATAATAAACAGTTTACCTGTTTTTTGCACCTGTCTCGTTTTCAAAAAATGGCTCTAAGCACTATGGGACTTAACAGCTGAGGCCATCAGTCCCCTAGCCTTAGAACTACTTAAACCTAACTAACCTAAGTACATCACACACATCCATGCCCGAGGCAGGATTCGAACCTGCGTCCATAGCAGCAGCGCGGTTCCGGACTGAAGCGCCTAGAACCGCTCGGCCACAGCGGCCGGCTCTCGTTTTTACTTGACTGCCCCTGACACAAGTTAAACGCCGTACTTCACTCCGGGAAGCGAAAGAGACAAGAACATCGGCGCGCTTCCTAGCAGGCTAGTGCTCGCGGACTGTATACAGTGATAGTTAATTTCGGTATTCGTTCTACTTCCATAGCCTCTGCCGGATCATTAAAACTTTTGTTCCCCTGCGGTCATCATCATGGACAGTGACGATTGTAGTCCCCCTGCTCCACAAACTTAACAAAACCAACCGCACATTGTCGCAATTGATACTGAAGCGTTTCATGCATCCACCAGTGAAGTGATTAGCGACGCAGTCATCGCGTTCCACAACACAGGCACACTCCAACATTCTCCACTTGTCGATGCAACTACAGCAAAAGACCTGTAGATCTCTAAGAAACGCCAACGGGATCGCACGGAAGAAGAAGGACACGGTGATCAACGAGACAAAATGGAGAAAGTGCTCCGTGTTCACCGCACAAAAGAAGGTACCATCACGCACCAACATATAATTTGCACTGTTTATTTATGCGCAGTACCGAAAAGGAGCCTTTCACCTTATTTGTTGAAAGTAGAGACAGAAACATAGGCAGGCACCGCCCTGCAGCAAGAACCAAACTCTAAGGCGGGACTGCGAGTCATTATTCAATCACGTAATCAATATCACGGCGGCAAGGAAAAACCGTGGAAAATTGCGAATGTGTCGGTATTAATAGCCAGTGCCATAGTTCAACACTCTTCCTTAGACAGAACATAGTTGGAGGCCTACATTCCGAAGTTCTTCAGTACTAAACAAGACATTATCAACAATGTTGAAACCTCCTTTACCGAGAACGAATTACTCACAGAAATGACATGTTGCTGTGATGATACTGCCGTTAGTAGATTTAATAAAATTTAAATTCTGAACAGGCAAAAGGTAACAAAGCTGTCTCCAGTTTGTGTTGTGAAATTGAGACCACAGCGCCTCCCGCAGTTTGTTTATGTTCAAGGAGTTCGTTGCCCAGTGGGCGTGTATGTACCCTTTGTCTTATAATGTTATAACTGTTCGCGAATTGTACATGACAGCAAACAGTGCAGAAGTAACACAAAATTTGCATACTGTGCAGGCCACACTGAAGTGATGCCTGTGGGAGGGCTAACAACCAACCTGTATTCGTTGAACCGGTCGTCACAGTTCCCTATCTTACCGTGCGAGATGGTGCAGTGTTTAGCACAGTGGACTCGCATTCGGGAGGATGACGGTTCAATCAGGCGTCCGGCCATCCTCCATCCTGATTTAGATTTTCCGTGATTTCCCTAAATCGCTACAGGCAAATGCCGGGATGGTTCCTCTGAAATGGCATTGCCAACTTCCTTCCCTAATCCGATGAGACCGATGACCTCGCTATTTGGTCTCTTCCCCCAAACAACCCAACCCAACCCTCACCTATCTTAAACACGATGAAATAAATAAAATAATGTCGGTCAATAATATTACCTTCTGAGAAGCAACAGCTGTGTTTTATAACAGGCCTTATACCGATGCAGTTACTTCTGCCCCAAACTTTACGAGTCAGGATACAGAAATGCCGCCCTTCCCGACTCAAAAGAGGCTCACTGAAATCATCGGCACCGCAACATTTGATCCGCAACAGTCAACCAATTTCATGACGACAGTACCGCAGACGTTAGGAACGGTGACTCCACTGAGTTCACCGCCGGCACCACCACCCCCTCTTCAAATACAGCATGCCTAACTATCCAACCACCAGCGTGTAAATTCTGTAGAACATAGAGAACTCCACAAAATTTTTGTCCCGTGAGACCAACTGTATCAGCCGGAACTCTGTCTTCCTCTTGTTCCAATGGGTCCCAACTCCTAACCACCTCAATTTCACGAAAAAATGGTCTGAGCACTATGGGACTTAACTTTTGAGGTCATCAGTCCCCTACAACTTAGAACTACTTAAACCTAACTAACCTAAGGACATCACACACATCCATGCCCGAGGCAGGATTCGAACCTGCGACCGTAGCGGTCGCGCGGTTCCAGAGTGAAGCGCCTAGAATCGCTCGGCCACTTCTGCCAGCCCAATTTCACAGATTCAACCAACAGGGAGATGTTGGGAACTACCTCATTAACAACATTTTAAGTACAAGTATGTCAGTGGTGTTTGTTATATCGTATCAGCTGGCTACTAAAGCGTCTACTCCATTACTACAAATAGATTCGATGCGGATGTCACTCCAAAATATGTTGACCTCACTCCTTTCACCCCAAAATGGACTCTAAAATCATCCCATGAAACACAAGATCGCTCAAGGCAAACAGAGATAGCTTTCAGTATTTTCTGCTTGAATGTCAAATAGGTATACGTGACATCACCGAAACATGGTTGAAACCGAACGAACCGTTCATACTCCCTAGCTTCTCTGTCATAAGAGAAGATAGTGATGATGCTTACGGCGGTACAGCGTTGTTGGTAAAACAAGTTATCCAGTTTTCCGTTGTCAATACTGGCGATCAGCATGAACCATTGCAGATGGTGAGTAATCGCCTGCGCATCAAGAACCTCCATCTGACTTTGATCTCAGCGTACAAAGCACTCAACGACAGGCTTTTCAGACAACAGTTAACAATAATCATTGCCTTCCTCGAAAGACTCTTCTGCTACTAGGTGATTTTTAATGGCTACATTGAGCTGTGGTGCTGCAGAAATGCCAACGCAATGGGAAGAATGCCAGTGGGTGTACTAGATTCGGGAAGCTTACAGTACTAAAAGATGGTTCACCCACACCAGTAGTCCGACTGAATGAAGGCCTGATGGCCGTGGACTACGGCATAGCATCTCCTGCGCTGTCTACCGGTACAACATGGGAAGTGATACCGGATACTTTAGGTTTTGATCACTTATCAAGTCAAATTATAGTAAACGCACAACGTAGGAAGACTTAAACACGAAATAGGCCGGGAATGGAACACAAAACAAGCCAACTGGAACCTATACGAAACACTACTGGAAAATAAACTAGAATCGGTCATCGAAATTGGGAATCACAGAAAAGGTGATTGGTGTATGCCTGAGATTCACAATGTTTTACCCCAGTATAACGAAAATTAAAGTGATAACTGAATATTGAATGTTACTTAATGTAACTGTTTCAGTTGCGGAACTGCATATTTCTGTTAAATAATAGCTGATGAATTAATGTTCACTATCAGTCAGCTGCTAAAACCGCACTGAAACTTGAACATATTTTGGTGAGAACAAATTGAAAAGATTTACTTTCGAAGTGTGGCAACAGACTTTAATTGTAAACTGTGTTTGTAATTAATTAAAAAGCTTCAAACCACATTGTTGGCTTTCATGAATTATTCAAGCAAGTGAACTAGTATGACTCATTATATTTGATAATATGAACAGAAAGAGAAAGGAATCGGAAAGCGTAGTAGCGAAAAGAGATTGGTATTATTCGAACAGATTTCTATCAGGATGTTTATTCGAATAAGTAGGTCATTCGAAAAGATTTATTCGCTAGTAAATTATCTGTAAATTAAATAACGAATTATGTATAACGCTATTGTATTTTATTTGTTTACTTCTTGTACAAAATTAGTATTTGTTCCCTTGGCTCAGTTCAGTTTCTGTTTTACAAATAACTTATAAATGGTTTGTGAAGAAATGTGCCTTTGCGGCTAACTGGCTTAACTTCCAGATTGCAAAACTTAAGCTTAAGCTCGATCCCCGGGTGGCCCAACGATTTTCTCTGTTGTTATCGTTTCTTTCACCTTTCTGCCAAGTCCTACAAGCTGTCGAAAGTCATCATGAAACTTATTTCAGGATGGTTCAAAATGGCTCTGAGCACTATGGGACTTAACATCTATGGTCATCAGTCCCCAAGAACTTAGAACTACTTAAACCTGACTAACCTGAGGACATCACACAACACCCAGTCATCACGAGGCAGAGAAAATCCCTGACCCCGCCGGGAATCGAACCCGGGAACCCGGGCGCGGGAAGCGAGAACGCTACCGCACGACCACAAACTGCGGACTACTTCAGGATGCAAGGAAGGTCTGGCTGCTTCGACAAGTACAAAGACAATGAAGACAGTCATACAAATTCTCCACGAGACAACCTGCTTCCAACTAGAGATGGGGGATCCGCTCCTGAACTAATTGATAGAGTTGAATCTTTCAAAGGAGTGAACAATCAGTGATTGAGAAAAAAAGAACGGTAGCTCCAAACGTTTCCCACAGCAGAGAGAGAGAGAGAGAGAGAGAGAGAGAGACGGAGTATATCAGCGGGGCCTCTGCTGGTCTGCACGCCACACCACACAGCCAGCGCCGGCCTCTGCCCTGCTTCTGCCTCGGCGGCCTGCATTGTGCAGTGCCCCATTGGATTTTGTGTTTCAAATATGCCGTGCCGTCTCTGTGCTTCCTCTGCCGCGTGCAGTGTCTGGCGCACCTTAACTTAGCATCGCACTCTGTCGGCGATTTTTTCAGTCGCACGTCCTGCCCTCTGGGCAGTTGATGCGAGCAACAGGACAGAGAGCCACCTAGCGGAGAACATAAGAACTACTTGAAACAACCTGCTCGCAAGAGAGCGGACGGTTTGTCTCCGAGCGGGTGACTGGTGGCCGCTCACCGCTGCCCCCACCCTCGGAGCTCACCCGCTCAACGCTCATCCCGCTGTTCTCGGCTCTAGCCAGAGCTTTGAGCAAAGCAACACAGGTGTCACTCTGGTCTCTGCGGTCTTAGCTCGGAGTAATACAGCTCGCGGCTCGACCTGCTTGATTCAGCGCCTCTGCATCGGAGTTCGTCTCTACTGGATATTGTTCCTCGTAGTAATACCGGTATGTATATTACATAATTATGTTATGTATACATAATTTGTTTTTATTTTATTTTTATTTGTTTAAACTGATCAGATTAGGTTCCTGACGACTCCTCTTACTATAGGATTTTTTATTATGGACGCTCGAATTTACGCTTTAATTACGAGCTAACTGATAAATGTATCGCAAAATGTGATACACCAATATTTTCCTTGTTTTATTCTGCGTAAGGCTATATGCAGCACTTTGGTCTTACAGTCAAATTTATATAATTTTTTCTTATTGTACTACGGATTTTGCGATTTTAGGCGTCTTAGGAAGGAAACGTTCACTTTAAAAATATATTACTTGCGATGTATTTGTACGAGGTTCATGACATTTTAATATATTATAGCCAAATATATTGTTAATGTAAATCTCAAGTTACAACATTTTCCGATCACCCAAAAGAAGTTCTTATTATTTTCGTAAACTAACTTTTTCTTATCACAGGATAAATACATAACAGAAATCGTGGGTTCGTTTTGAAGGTCTCTTTCGTGGTTGTAAGAAGCTGTAACCATTGCGACCATACAGTGGGGTATGGATTTTACACAGAGTGATATTTGATAGTGGTTGTGTGCGCGTTCGACCGTGCAGTTAGCAGTGTTCAGCGGAGCGCAGCGTTGTCACGCACCGTTTCCTACCCCCGGCGGCTGGGAAAAACAGCCACAGGCGTTAATTCCATCCGTGCTACTGTTACGCCTGAACGCGGCAACGTAGCAACTGATTTTCCTACCGCACGCACTATTAAACTCACGGTCAAACACGCTCACAATCGTTATTCAATATCACTCTGTATAAAATCCGTATCCCACTGTATGGTCACAGTGGTTGCAGCTTCTTACAACCATGAAAGAGACCTTCAAAACATACCCACGCTTGCAGTTATATATTTATCCTGTGATGAGAAAAATTTAGTTTAGGAAAATCAAGAACTTTTTTTGGGTGATCGGAAAATGTTGAAACTTGAGATTTCCATTAACACTATATTTGGCTATAATATATTAAAATTTCATTAACCTGGAACAAATACATAGCAAGCTGTATATTTTTAAAGTGAACGTTTCCTTCTGAAGACGCCTAAAATCGCAAAATCCGTAGTACAATGTGAAAAAAATATATAAATTTGACTTTAAGACCAAATTGCTGCATATTGCTTTACGCAGTATAAAACAAGAAAAATATTGGTGTACACATTTTGCAATACATTTATTGTTTCGTTCGTAATTAAAGTGTAAACTCATTTGTCCATAATAAAAATTCGCATAGTAGCTTGGCCAGGTCAGGGAACTATAAAACTTAGTACATCACAGTTACTTAACAAATATATTATAACATATGTCTTCTTTATGCATGTACTAGGCATTATTATCTTATGCCACTTACAGTAGAAAGGATCATACTCTAATGGAAACGAGTATTTCTGCTGCGTTGTCCAGGCAAGAGCCTTTAGGTCTAAGGAAGTAAAGAGCAGTAGTTATAGCGTAGTATTGTGTCAATAATAAACTTGATCATTTGGACTGTGATGCCATCCTGTACAGAGGATGCTCATCTGATACAAATGAAAGAATTTTTCACAACTAATGTAATTTACCTCTGTGAAACACTCGTTTAGGACAATGGGATCAGCTGTAGCTTTTACTTTGCCTTCACTTATTCAACGGCTGTCTTGTAGATTCATGTATCAGCTTGCCTGAGTTGTCTTTTCTCTCAGATTGATTCACTCTTCCCTCTTTGCTTGTAATATATTTGTAGGTTCGATTTGTAGCGTGAGATTCATCTACTGTTATAATTCATCGGTTAGCCAAGGCATAGGTTTCCCCTTAAGGTTTCCATCTCCAGTGGGCCATATTTATCTTGTAGTCGAGTTACTTTCTTAGTAAATCCAAGTTTGTATTTTATATCCGGAAACAAAATGGAAGTAGTCTCCTAAACTCTCTCTTGTGCCCCTGCAGCAAGACCAGATACAGTGATGCACTTAAAGTCTCTGCACTGAATTGCGGTTTCTTTCTTGGATATTTTAGCGAGTAGGGCCAACATCTCCAAAATTGTCATGAGCAGAATTCCAAATTTTAATGTTTGAGAGGTATAAATTACGCTGTTTGGAGATTTCGTTTCAAATATATGTATGAAACTGTAACTGATTGCAGCATTATGGATAGGTCCAAGTGGAAGTAGGCAAGTAGCATCATTGAATTTCACAGTGGAGATACTGAAAGATTATGTTAGCGTCACCAGCATTAATTGTATGCTCTGACGCCAATTGTGATCTTGAAAGGACAGTTTCGAAACACTCTGTATTCAGAGGTTTGTAGAGGATACAGTTTGAGGGGCGCAACCATGATCCCTGTGAAAATTTGGCCTTACCTAATGAAGTCAGGTTTCCTGCTAAATGAAAAAAAAGTCTTCAGATTTAGAATGTTAATAGAATGACTGCATTCACACAACCGCTGTCGAGAGCACCTTAACCGATAGCTCTACTTTCCCTTTAACCACATAGCTTTGATGAATACCACTGCAGTCCTTCTCCACGTCAACCGACAACAATACAGATTTCCATTTGTCTCGCAGGCGGCCACTGCTTGTGCCGAAATACCGGCACCAGAAACGTTTGATGTCTCCCACCGGAGGGATATGCCTTTTGCCTATAATACTATACAAAGTGCCCTGCGTAGGCGGAGATCCACAGATAGTCCGTGGTGACAGCCCTCAACCCTTCACATTAACATGCAGTTGGGAATTTACACTGTTCATCTTGGGCAGGTTTGCATAAAGGGCCCTATTGTTTTCAGCATCAGTAAAATGACGCATAGGGCACTCTTCCAACTGTGAAATCTACTTTGGCATACGTAGGAAAGGCCTTTCTGAAAGATGTGGAAAAATAGATGGTAATTTTTTATAATGGGGTCAACTAAAACCAAATTATATTTGGTTTAATATTACTATAATGTTAAGACGCACCTAATACATTGTTAGATTCCTGTTTTTCAGTTCTATTTTGTACTGGTTTTAGATACAGGTTCATCCATTTTAAATGCATATTTTCCTTGTTTAAGTGTATATTTTAGGTATTTTTGTGCATATTTTAACTATAAATGCGTACATTTAACATGGCAAGGCCAACTTGTGATCTAGCTGGGGCAAAAGTACCGTCGTGTTGACATAAAGATTTATTGAGATTTTATGAAATCTACTCCAAGTTGTATTCTTACAACTGGGTCTTCACACTCCATACAAAGAAATCATTGAATTAAAATGTGTTGTTTTACCAATTCCTAAGCCCATGCAAAGTCGCAGGTATGCCACTACTTAATATACTGTTGGCCTGTCTGTAAATAGATTCAAAAAAACCTCATGCCATCGTTTTGATCAAAACTGTATAATCACTAAAGTCATAGAAAGTGTAGTCGAAATTACATTATACAAAAAAATAGGGGTGGGCCCAAAATTGCAGAGAGCCCTGAAATTCCTTAAAACTTCACAGCCCTACCATAATTTTCGTTTACAAAAATTAATGCATGTGAATTTGTTGTCATTTTACGTTTTTACTATTTAAGAGGTCTATCTCAAGAGTAAATACTTTAATTTCCAATGTACTTTTCAGTACTGGAGGACAGTATGTCAGCTACATCGCCTTCGCCTAGAAGAATTTGGAGCGACATATGGTACCATTTTACCAAAATGGAAAAAAAAGGAAAATGCCGTTACTGCCAGCAGATAATTTCCACTCCCTCTGGCTCCAATTCAAACCTGAAGAGACATCTAAAATCGAAGCATCCAACAATACCTGCAGAACGGTGTGGGTCAAGAAGCCGGTCAAGATCACCGTCAATGGATGCAGAAATTCAAGAAATCATTTCTTGTGCATCTACTTCCACCTCAAATGAAGGTATTCTCCCAGAAAGCCAAACTGGGTCTCAAGCTGTATCCAGCCCATCATTGTCATCTGGTTCTGCACCAAGTCCTGATTTATCTTCTTTTGTGACCCCCTCAACTCCAACTGTTTATCATTTGCAACAACCCATAAGTAGATTTGTTAATATTATGAAGCCAATCACATTAAACAAAAGTATGGCATTAGATACACAACTTTTGAAAATGATTTGCAAAGAGTACCATCCTTTCTCTTTAGTTGAAGATGCAGAGTTTAAAAAATTTATATCTATGCTTTGCCCAAATTATAATTTACCGAATCGAAAAACATTATCAAACTCTTTAATGCCCAGATTGTATCACGAGTTATTTGAAAAAGTTAAAAATGATTTGGCTGCTGCAAAGGCAGTTTGCCTTACATCTGACGGATGGACAAGTATAAATAACATAAGTTTCTATGCAGTCACGGCACATTTCATAGATGTGAACAGTCAGCTGAAGTCATACCTTCTAGAGTGCTCACAGTTCGAAGAAAGACACACTGCAGAAAATATTTCGAATTGGGTAAAGGCTGTTATTGCAAAATATAATATCAATTTTAAAGTTACTGCAATGATCACAGACAATGCATCAAACATGAAAGCAGCTGTCGTGCTTCTGAATCTTCCGCATATCCCATGTTTTGCACATACATTAAATCTCATTGTGCAACATGCCATACACAAGTCAATTCAGAAAATTGTTGATGAGGTGAAAAAGACAGTAATGTACTTCAAGAAGAGTCCTTTTGCATTAAACAAATTTGCTGAAATGCAACAAAATTTGAAGAAAGATAAATTGAAACTGAAACAAGACGTGCCAACGAGATGGAATTCTACTTACGACATGTTAGAAAGATTTCTATTGAATAAAGATCCCATCATTTCTTGCCTAGCTATTTTGGGTGGAAAGTCGATTACTTTAAACTTGAAAGACACTGACTGGGATGTAATTCAACAATGTATAAAAGTTTTGAAAGTTTTTGATGAGGTAACCAAAGAGATGTCCGCAGAGAAAACAGTCTCCCTGTCAAAAATGAAGATCTTGCCAAGATTAATGGCACGGCAACTACAGTCTTTTAAAGACAAAAATGAAAAATATCCAGAAGAAACACATGCATTAATAAATAATTTGCTGAAAGGCTTGTCAGAGCGATTTGGGGTCATCTCCAGCAACGAAGTGGTTGCACAAGCAACTTTATTGGACCCCCGGTTCAAAAAACAAGGATTTGCTGATGAGTCGACATTCCATGACTGCTACACGAGTGTCATAGCAAAAATGAAATCACTGTTAGCTCAACAAGAAGAAACACACCAACGATCTGAACCAGTTACCACCATAACAGGCGAGAGCTCTTCAATTTGGGACGACTTCGATGAAACAATAAATCAGCTCCAAGGAAGTCATGACCCGGGATGTGCAGCAATTGTCGAACTAGACAAATATTTGTCTGAGGCGTATTTGTGTAGGAACAGCGATCCATTAAACTGGTGGGGCACTAGAAGGTTGCTGTACCCAACACTGTATGAACTAGTCCTGCAAATGTTATGCATCCCGGCTACATCAGTTCCCTGTGAGCGTATCTTCTCAAAAGCAGGACAAATATGCAATGAGAGAAGGAACAGACTCACTTCAAGTAAAATTGAACAAATTTTATTTATAAACCAGAACATTGATTAGTTTTTCCTGTAACATATACTCATTGTGTTTGTCGACTGTGCATACTAAAATATATTACAGTAGTTGTATGTTACTTTTTATGCAATTAAAGTTTGTTTACATAATATGAATCAGTCTTATTTTCAAAATTTCCCTACCTGATAAAAATACTTAGAATTTTATTGTAATATTTCTATTTTTCCACCAGATGAAATGTATAACTTTTCTATCTCAAAGTGACTCAGGATGTAATATAAACCTATCAGTGATTTTTCCTTCATTGCGGACTGCAGTCATACTGTAATTTATGAATGAAAATGCAACCATTTGATTAAGTTTCATTATTACTTCATTTCACACTATCACTATTTAGATGTGGAGGTTTGTTTTGCGGGGCACTCAAAAGTGTCGTTATCAGCATACTATTTTAGCTATGTAGCCATTATCACATGCAAAGGTGAAATATTTATTACATATCTGACATGTCTGAATGATTGTTGTCACAATATTACAATCATTCAGACATGTCAGATATTTTATGACTATTTCACCTTTCACCATGATAATGGCTACAAAGCCAAAACCACGATAGTGCAAAATAAATCAATAATCAAAAACTTTGTCATATCGTGGAAATTTCAATAAACAATACAAAATTCTTACTCATTATCTGTGTTACTTCAAAATAGGATCAAATAAGGTCAAAATACAGGTGTAGTACTGGAATAAACCAAGTTTAAAGGGCAATGTGCCTTCCATTTATTTTCTATTGTGAATGAGTGGTGAGTCATGAAAAAGAGCTAGTTCACTTAAGGGAGTGAACAGTTCTGATCCGATCTCTGAAAAGAACAGTTTTGCCCATCTCTGTTCCAACTGTCAGCGCGAAGCCAGCTGGCTGTCGCAGTGGCCCAGTACGCGGGCCGCAATGCACGACTTTTTTTTCTTTCTATTGGCTGCCCTAGACGCTCTACCTGGTGTGTTACACGTTACATCCTTACCTCACTACTGACTCGGCCGTCTTCGTCTGTTCCTGCACCTGCAAGTACGTCTACCCTTCCCGCAGCTAACATTACGCAAGAACTCTACGTAAGCAGCCAACGATGAGAATGCAGCCGACAAAAACTCTCAGTCTTCAAAACATTTCTTAGATTGCTAGCACTATCGGATATGCGCTTTACACTGCTACAAAATGAGCTAACCAAGCAAGAACTCAGTGGTTCCTAACATTTAACGTGACTAGACTTTTACTTTAAAGTCTCCTAAAACGTTTATGGAATGCTGCTGGACGTCCAGAGTCACCTAAAGTGTTTTAGGATTAACTCTGAGGGAGCTTGTCGTTAGAGTATAAGATAGTTTTCCGATTCGACATCCGTATATGCTGGTAAATAGAGTTTTGAGATTCAAAAATTTCGGAAGAGGCGCTGGGCTCGAGTATACAAGAGAGTTCAGAATATTGCAGCAGACTTGCTACTTGTGTATCGTGGAAGTGTCAAGAGACGATTTTAAGTCATTTTTCACCTTACTATACCAACTGCAATTATTATAATAAAGTATTAACCACAATTTAAAAACAAGTAGCCTACCTCTATTGCTGCCCATGACTAAGGGAGACTTACAGCAAACTTCAGACTTATAATAGCCAAAGAAATCGGGTCATGAGTTTCGAATAACATTATGACGTAAAAAAAAATATTAGGATTGCGCTTTGAGAACTGAAGTTAAAGTCGAATCACAACGAATTATTTGCCAAAAACTACAGCGGAATTGATGATTTCTCAAGTTTTGCTGAAGAATATTATGAGCTGGAAATCATGCATCGAAGTGATGATTATAGACGTCTCCAGGAGTGCACTGCATGTGTAGAACATATTATCTTTAGTGTTATAACGGTAAAGTTCCGTAAATCAAATTAAGTTTCTGATATGACATTTCAAAAAAAGAGTTGTTCTGAAAAACTAATTTAAAAGAAAGGAAAAGTACATTCGTTTAATGAATGACAAAGAATTGCAGCTATCAATGCAACTGGATCTCAAATTTATCTGTTATTCTTAACATTTTTTATTCACTGATGACGAATAAATGTTTTTACTCGTGTAAGTGAATAATGTTTCAGATAATATTTATTATTCACGAATATTGAATAGTAATTTATATTTGTATTCACATAAATTTTGCCCAAGCCTGGTGCAAAGCGAAACGCATCGCACATGCACACACTGTTAATTCGCAACCTGTGTGGAATTGAGTGCGGGTGCGTGAAATCCGTGTGGCTCATTGCGACTGTGCCAGCCGCGGGTGCACGCGCCACGCGGCTGTCATTAGCATCGGCAATACTCGGCTACTTCCGTCAACGTTCGTCCATCATATTAGCGCTCTCACACGTACACCACACGTGCGCGCAGGCCACGCAGTAGGCCACGTGGTTGAAGGGCTCTAGTTGGGAGCTCCAACGTTAGTTGCCTAATGGGGAACCTTAAGGATATGGCTGTGAAGGAGGGGAAGGAATCCAATGTGCAATCTTTTTGCGTATCGGGAGGAGTTATTCCAGTTATGGACTTAGTGCTGGATGTAGTCATGGTGGTACTAACGACGTCTGGCGCTTTGGATTAGAAGAGATTCTATCAGGCTTCGGGAGCCTAGCTGAAGTAGTACAGACATGTAGTATCGTCGACAGAACCGACTGTGGTCCTTTGGTTCAGAGCATAGTGGAGGGCATGAATCAGAGGCTCAGGCGATTCTGCGACTGTTTAGCTTGCAGATTCCTCGACTGGCGCCATAGGGTGGTAGGTTCCCATGTCCTGCTAAATAAGGTCAAGAGTCCAGTACATGCAGAAAGTAGCTACAAAGGTAGTGGGGACTGTCTGGAGGAGACTGGCGTGACTTTTTAGGTTAAGTGGTCTCGGAAACGTGCAGAAAGGGTTTCAGTTTCAAAGGGTCCAGGACGAACACAGGAAGAGGATATACATAGGAACAACCAATACTGCAGTTGTCATATTTCATAGTTGTGTCGGAAAAGAACCAGACCCCCAAGAGCTAATAGAAAGCACTGTACCTCAGATCTTTATAGATCTGGAAAAAAAGCGGGAAGAAAAGTTGAGCCAAAATTTTTACCTAGGACCTAACTGTGTTCGGAAAGGGCAGATTAAATACAGTTGGTGGTGCAGGGTTTATTTCTGTAAGAAGTATTTTACCTTGTAGTCCAATTCAAGTAGATAGTTCCTAGGGGTTAGTAAGGGTGGGCGTTATACATACTTGACAAGAGGAATAAATTAATAATTGAGTCGACCACATTTTCATAAGAAAACTCCTTTGCTTATTCATTCACTCACTTGCTTTCTTATGAAAGACTTTTTTGAGAAGTGAAGGTAAGAGAAAAAAATCGAATTTCAGGAAATAAGGGAAATGATCTTTCTTATTATGCAGAAATCTTATTTACCTAAATTTTCCTAATTCTTCCTTCTTTAGCAGCCATAAAATTGATATGAATTCATTATTTTCCATGGTCATTGAGATACGACTTGACTATAGTTTTACGAAATTTGCATGAAACTTTAATTTTCTGGTATCTCTTAACACATTCTTTACATATATTATAATACCCATCTTTTCGATACTTACCTTTATGGAATTCTTCAGTATTCTTTTTATCCATACACTGACCATATACCTTTAGCTGAAGGTCGCTACCCATTTACAGAATATAAATTTTAATAGGAAAAATAAAAATTAAAAATAAATCACAGAGTGAACTACAGATCGTATTCCACAAAGTACACACATCAGAAAACGTTTTGCATCACCCCAGTTCCCAGAACTCCTGAAGATAGACGTTGACTGTTGATATTGTATCACAGACACAGTCCCTTTGACTGTTCAGAGACGTCACTAAATCCGCCCAAAGATGTAAACAACCATGCATGAGTAGCGCCTATTACATGGAGTGGGTCCGATAGCCGATCAGTTCCAGTCATTCCACCAGGAAGGAGGAACACGGCTTGTGTTGTCTGTAATTCAACCATGCCTAAACGGTCAATACCGCTGTTCGATCGCGTCGGCATTGTTACTTTGTGCCAGGAAGGGCTATCAACAAGGGAAGTGCCCAGGCTTCTCGGAGTGAACCAAAGCAGGCAACTCGAAGACATGCTGGTCATATGTACAGTACAGCAGAGGCAAGACCAAATCAATACCTTCACTCCACAATAACAATGCTGATATTATTAATGACAGAGCCGCTAAAGCACAGTTACTAAACACTTTAATCGGAAATACCTTCACAAAAGAAGACAAAGTAAATATTCCACAATTTGGATCAAGAACCTCTGGCAACTCGAGTAACTTAGAAGTAGATATCCTTGGTTTAGCGAAGCTCTAAACACTTAAGAAAGGCAAGGCTTCCGGTCCATATTATATACCAGTCTGGTTCCTTTCAGAGTATGGTCATACAATAGTTCCATACTTAGTAATCACTTACAACCCGCCCGCATCTCGTGGTCGTGCGGTAGCGTTCTCGCTTCCCACGCCCGGGTTCCCGGGTTCGATTCCCGGCGGGGTCAGGGATTTCCTCTGCCTCGTGATGGCTGGGTGTTGTGTGATGTCCTTAGGTTAGTTAGGTTTAAGTAGTTCTAAGTTCTAGGGGACTGATGACCATAGCTGTTAAGTCCCATAGTGCTCAGAGCCATTTGAACCATTTTTTGAACTTACAACCCCTCCCTCGTAGAGAGATCCGTACCCAAAGACTGGAAAATTGCACATGTCACTCCAGTATCCAAGAAAGGAAATAGGAGTAATCCTCTGAAATACATACCTATGTTACTAACGTCAATTTGCAGTAGGATCTGATTCAAAAAATATCGTTCTTGTGAAACAGAACTACCTCTTTATTCTCACGAAGTAATGGGAGCTACTGACAGGGGACATCAAACTGATTCCGTATTTCTGATTTCCAGAAGGCTTTTGAC
This sequence comes from Schistocerca nitens, assembly GCF_023898315.1. Taxonomy (NCBI): domain Eukaryota; kingdom Metazoa; phylum Arthropoda; class Insecta; order Orthoptera; family Acrididae; genus Schistocerca; species Schistocerca nitens. Next base: position 318,978,963 of record NC_064616.1, read on the forward strand.
ACCATTCCTCACAAGCGACTTCTAATTAAATTGCTAGGCTATGGAGTGTCGTCCCAGTTGTGTGACTAGATTTGTGATTTCCTTTCAGAAAGGTCACAGTTCATCTCAACTGACGGAAACTCAAAGTAAAACACAAGTAATATCTGGCATTCCGAAAGGAAGTGCCATAGGCCCTCTTTTTCCAATGACCTGCACGGAGAATCTGAGTAATCCTCTTAGACTGTTCGCAGAGGATGCTGTCCTTTACCGTCACGTAAGGTTATCGGACGATCAAAACAAATTACAATATGGTTTAGATAAGATATGGCAGTTGACTCAGAATCATGAAAAGTGTGAAATCATACACATGATCATTAAGAAAAATCCTCGAATTTCAGCTGCAGGAAATTCATACAAACCTAAAGACTCAGCTAAATGCTTAACTAAATACTTAAGGATTATAATTACGAATAATTTAAATTGGAACTATCGTGTGGATAATGTTGTGGAGAAATCAAACCAAAGACTGCTATTTATCGGCAGAACACTCAGAAAATCGAACAGGTTTACTAAAGAGTCTGCTTATACTGCACTTGTCTTCCCTCTTCTGGAATACAGTTGTGCGGTGTGGGATCCTCTGCAGACAGAATTGGCGGAGGACATAGAAAAAGTTCAAAGGAGAGCAGCTCGTTTTATATTATCGTGAAATATGGGGAGAGTACCATAGATAAGTACACGATCTCGGGTGCATTTCATTAAAACAAAGGCGTTTTTCAGCGTGGCAGGACCTTTTCATGAAATTTCAATCACTTGCTTTCTCCTCAGGACGTTGTTGGCGCCCATCTACATAGGGAGAAATGATCATCGTAATAAAATGAGAGAAAGCAGAGCTCGCACGGAAAGATGTAAGTATTTGTTTTCCCCGCGTGCTGTCACTAAGTGGAACGGTAGAGAATTTGCTTGAACGTGGTTTCATTGTCCCTCTATCAAGCAATTAATTGTGAATTGCAGAGCAATCTTGCAGATATAGATGTAGATGTATCTGAGATGACCTGTCTTAGCTGCCTCACCCTGTACAGAGAATAAGAGCGGTTCTGTCACACTTCCCTGAGGAACTCCTGAAAATACCTTTGTTTCTGATGAACGCGCACCGTCCAGGATAAAGTACTGAGTTCTGTTTCTTACGAGGTATTCGAGCCGTTCACATATCTCGGAACCTGTGCAGTATGCTAGGACCTTCATCAACAGTCTGTTGTGGAGCCCAGTGTCAAACGTTTTCCTAAAATCTAGGAAATGGAATCTACCTATTGACCTTCATCCATAGTTCGCAGCATGTAGTGCTAGGAAATGGAAACTGAGTGTCACACGAACGATGCTTTCTAAATCCGTGTGATTTTTGGACACAATGTTTCTGTATGATGATGATGATCATCATCATCATGATGTTTGGTTTGTAGGGCTCTCAACTGCGCGCGGTTTTCAGCGCCCGTACAAAATCTGAACCTTTGCTCAGCCCAATCTCGCCAGTTTCATGATGATGATGATGAAATGATGAGGACAACACAAACACCCATTATCTTTAGGCAGGTGAAAATCCATGACACCGCCGGGAATCGAACCCGGGACCCCATGCTCGGGAAGCGAGAACGCAACTGCGAGACCACGAGCTGCGGACATTTCTGTATGAATAAAATATATAACATTCGAACTTCGAATATTTCTTATATAAAATCGTCAAATGAGCATTTTTCCAGTGGCTTGGGATTTTGCGTTGGGCGAGATTTTCGAGATAAATACAAGTCAAACAAGGGGACAATGCGGAAGAGTAATGTAAAACCGAAATATGATTCCATCTGGACATGACGACTTCAACTGTTTCACATCCTTCTCAACGTCAGAGTACCTATTTCTACATCCTCCATAGGGCAGTCTGTTCACCGGCCAAACGTTCCTATGTCTACAGAATCCTTCTGCGCGAATTATCTTTTGAAAGTGAAATTCAAAACTTCAGCTTTCTTTTTGGTGTCTTCATTTGCCGCACCAGGCTGGTCTACAAGTGACTGGATGGAAGCCTTCCATCCTCTTAGTGATTTTACGAAGGACCAGAATATTCTTGGGTTGAAACTTCCTGGCAGATTATAACTGTGTGCCGGACTGAGACTCGAACTCGGGACCTTTGCTTTCACCGGCAAGTGCTCTACCATCTGAGCTTCCCAGGGTTCGAAGGAGAGCTTCTGTAAAGTTTGGAAGGTAGGAGACGAGATACTGGCAGAATTAAAGCTGTGAGGACGGGCGGTGAGTCGTGTTTGGGTAGCTTAGATGGTAGAGCACTTGTCCGCGAAAGGCAAAGGACCCGAGTTTGCGTCTCAGTACAGCACACAGTTTTAATCTGGCAGGAAGTTTCATATCAGCGCACAATCCGCTGCAAAGTGAAAATCTCATTCTGGATACATCCCCGAGGCTGTGGCTAAGCCATGTCTCCGCAATATCCCTTCTTCCAGGAGTGCTATTTCTGCAAGGTTCGCAGGAGAGCTTCTGTAAAGATTGGAACGTAGGAGACGAGGTACTGGCAGAAGCAAAGCTGTGAGGACGGGACGTGAGACGTGCTTGGGTATCTCAGATGGTAGAGCACTTGCCCGCGAAAGGCAAAGGTCCCGAATTCGAGTCTCAGTCCGGCACACAGTTTGATCTGCCAGGAAGTTTCATTTCAGCGCACACTCCGCTGCAGAGTGAAAATCTCATTCTATTCTTGGGTTGTCCGAAAAATATTTTGCTAAGGTGTGATGGTGGACGTTAAGTACTTCGCATATCGATCTTCTTATGAACGCACGAATTTCTAGTGGCTTTTGCCTATCGACATTTCCGCGTTCTTTTCTGAACCGAGAGTGTAACAGTCTCTGCTTCCTTAGGATTTTCCAAACTTATTTTTTAGCCTCAGAGTATCTTTTCCCTCCCTATTCAAGTTCTTCGCTCATACTTCACCTGAGTACGATTTACAATCAAGATTATAAACTTTGCACATATTCCTCTCAATATAACACAATCTAAAAAGCAAACTAATCCAGTGGGCAGGCCATGTAGCCCGTATGTCAGAAGAAAGACAGGTGAAGAAATCACATGAGGGGAAACAAACACGAGACGTCGCATACGACGACCAAGGCAGCGATGTATGGACGACTTTGTGAAGGACCTGATAGCTCTGGGAATTGAAGACACCTGGAGTAACCGGGCACAAAACGGGAAGAAACGGAGACAGTATGTGGAAGCAGCGATTGTTGGATACGTATGTATGTAAATATTTCTCTACACCCGTTAGACTGCTACTACGTGTCGTCCATTCATGGTTTAAGTAGATTTCTAACAACTGCTTACCTGGTTTTTCCAGCATAAAATCTCTCTTAGGTTTGTTGATTGATTTATTAAGATTAGTCGCCATCGCCGCTATGATGACGTCATGATCACTAATTCCTGTCTCTGTACTGACACTGTTGATCAGGTCAGGCCTGTTTGTAGCTACAAGGTCTAAAATACGTCCATTGTATATGGGTTATCGAACTAGCTGCTCACGATAGTTTTCGGAAAACATCTTCAGAACTACGTCATAAGACTCTACATCTACATCCATACTCCGCAAGCCACCTGACGGTGTGTGGCGGAGGGTACCCTGAGTACCTCTATCGGTTCTCCTTTCTATTCCAGTCTCGTATTGTTCGTGGAAAGAAGGATTGTCGGTATGCTTCTGTGTGGGCTCTAATATCTCTGATTGTATCCTCATGGTCTCTTCGCGAGATATACGTAGGAGGGAGCAATATACTGCTTGACTCTTCGGTGAAGGTATGTTCTCGAAACTTTAACAAAAGCCCGTACCGAGCTACTGAGCGTCTCTCCAGCAGTCTTCCACTGGAGTTTATCTATCATCTCCGTAACGCATTCGCGATTACTAAATGATCCTGTAACGAAGCGCGCTGCTCTCCGTTGGATCTTCTCTATCTCTTCTATCAATGGTATCTGGTACGGATCCCACACTGCTGAGCAGTATTCAAGCAGTGGGCGAACAAGCGTACTGTAACCTAATTCCTTTGTTTTCGGATTGCATTTCCTTAGGATTCTTCCAATGAATCTCAGTCTGGCATCTGCTTTACCGACGATCAACTTTATATGATCATTCCATTTTAAATCACTCCTAACGCGTACTCCCTGATAATTTATGGAATTAACTGCTTCCAGTTGCTGACCTATTTTGTAGCTAAATGATAAGGGATCTATCTTTCTATGTATTCGGAGCACATTACACTTGTCTACATTGAGATTCAATTGCCATTCCCTGCACCATGCACAATTCGCTGCAGATCCTCCTGCATTTCAGTACAATTTTCCATTGTTACAACCTCTCGATACACCACAGCATCATCTGCAAAAAGCCTCAGTGAACTTCCGATGCCATCCACCAGGTCATTTATGTATCTTGTGAATAGCAACGGTCCTATTACAGTCCCCTGCGGCACACCTGAAATCACTCTTACTTCGGAAGGCTTCTCTCCATTGAGAATGACATGCTGCGTTCTGTTATCTAGGAACTCCTCAATCCAATCACACAATTGGTCTGATAGTCCATATGCTCTTACTTTGTTCATTAAACGACTGTGGGGAACTGTATCTAACGCCTTGCGGAAGTCAAGAAACACGGCATCTACCTGTGAACCCGTGTCTATGGCCCTCTGAGTCTCGTGAACGAATAGCGCGAGCTCGGTTTCACACGACCATCTTTTTCGAAACCCATGCTGATTCCTACAGATTAGATTTCTAGTTTCCAGAAAAGTCATTATACTCGAACATACTCTCTGTCTGTACCAACTTCAGTGAATCTTTAGACGTCTCAGTCTATACTCTATAGGTTAAAGTCGCATCTTAATACTGCAGGTGTAGTGTAACGACGTATAGATTTGTTTATAAATGATTTTCTTTCGACATATGACCATGTGTAGACTTCGTCACCTACGTCAGTTACAACCCACTTCAAAATTATTTATATTCCTTTTTAAATTGTCTCAGAATGGTTCTTGAACGAAACTATAAAACATCATTTGAGTCGTATGCACAGAATTACGTCACTCGGGCCAATTGGTTTGCGTAAACTTTTTCAATTTTAGATGTCGTTTGTTTCTCCTCAGAAATTATATTGATACACGTTATCTGATTTAATCGATATTAGGACCACATTGAATAAACTTTTTGAGATTCAAAGTCGCGATGAACGCTGTCAAAATTCAATAATCTTGTCAAATATATTATTAATTCATTCACATAATTCTTCATAAATAAATCCTCGGAACACGTATTTCAACTTTAGTAGCATCCACTAGTTTATTATCTTCCTACATACAGCCGTGAACCTGAGCCTTGACAAGACAAAAACTAACATTTTCAATAAGATCAAACTTCCTATGATATCATTGTTGTACAATATTACAAAAATACATAAACAAAACTAAATTAAACTTATATTCACCTGCAAACTGGGCTGACACTGGTGGATGAATGACGCTTCAATTTCGTCCCACTACATACTCCACCCACAAGCTCAGTTTGTCAGGTTTTAACCAAAAATAAAACTTTTTCTATATACAATATTTAACTGTTAATACATTTTCCTCACATTTTACGTACTCTAGAGTCCTTGCTCTTAGATAGATTTAATCCTTTTACTACGATATTATTGTGACTGTTTGTCATTTACTCTTAATTGTGCTATTATGGTAATTCATAACCGAATATATGGAGATTACTCCTTTTCATTTAATAGTTGCTAGTAAATACTAATTTAGTACGTTCTTTAACGTTGTTACATTAGGACAGAGCGTTCAAATTGTGATAGATTAGTTTCAGTTTTATTCATTTACTAGAGTTATTCTTTCCAAAAACGTATATTACTAATAAGTTTCTCACAATAACTAATAGTACTATTTACTTTACGTCGTTCTTTTCCCTAATGCTTTATTTATGCCTGAGGTCAAGAAGAAATCAAGCAAAACTTTCTTTAGAATCTCGGCACGGCTTTCTTTACCTTCGGACACTTTGTTGGGTAATGGCAATTTATTTAGGAGAAACAAGCGAGAGAGCCCCGTTTGGTGTGTTCTATATTAACACTATTACAAATGTCTATTAAAGGCACTCTGCTATGTTCTCGTGAGCCATATAGCTCTGGACGCCCATGGTCCCTAAAATTATTAACCATCCCCTTTGGTTCCTACTATCCGAGTAAATATAAAATATACAAAATTCCTTCTGACGTAATAACAAGATTTCTTCCATATAAATCCCCTTTTATTTATCTTTCTCCTGTTGAAGTACCGGTAGATTATTGTAGAACACTTGTTTAAACTTCCTGTCATTTCTTTAAAATAACACGTAACTATCACGAAAAACTTCACATAAATAAACTATGAACGCTCTTCCGTATGTAACATATACTAAATTTTAACTTATTTAGGAATGAAGGGTTTCATTTGATCGACACTATATAATCCTTTAATTACACCTGATGAAGGTTCCATAAGAAGTAACGCTTTGGGATGTACAATCTTATGTACAACATATGGACCTTCAAAGATAAAGAAGAATTTTCTACATTCCTTATTGATCTTCGAACTTTTAGGATGAGATCGTACTAACACAAGACCTCCTACCTGAAATGAGGGTTCTATAGCATGTTGATTATAACTTTTAATTCTCCGTTCAGCATTTTTGACAATTTGTTCGCGAATTTTTTCGTTTGGATAGACAATTCGTAGAATAACATTTTTCTTTCCTTTACATAATACGGTAACCTACTAATTAGGACTCGTATTAGCTGACTTTCAATAATTGGTTCTTCAATTAATTTAGCACGGTTTAAATGCCGTTTGAAATAATTCCTATAACCTCCCCACCGTTTAGAATATGGAGGAGGGTCTAACAACTCTAAAGTTAAGTGTTGTTGTTTTCCTCTTGACCAATAATTTTGTTTAAACTGCTTAACAAAATCATCCCAATCCCTAAATTCAGTTATATGCAGTACTGCCCATTCCGCAGCTTCTGCTTCCAAATGTCCTATTACAAATTGAATCCGTTTTTCATTACTCCATTTAGGAGATAATGAAGTTTCAAAAGCTTTTATAAAGTTTATAGGGTGAAGTTCGCCTCCTGGTTTGAATACAGGAAATCGACTTGCTACATTGGAATTTGTTGTTATATCATCCAAACATTCTGCGAGAGACATAGTTGGATTTTGTTTAGATTGCAGAGACGGAGTTGCATCGGATTGGCTTGCCGTGATTTCTTTATTCGTATTGTTGTCGTCCGAGCTAGCAAACTCGATGCGACTGTTGTCTCTGATTACGTTATTGCTTCTACTATTTGAAATGTTTTCATTATTATCTAATTCCGATAACCGTTTAGTAATTTCCTGTATTCGCATTTCTGTATTGGATACGCGATTAGCTAATATCGATTCTTCACTGTGTTCACGATGTGAACGCTCTGTACCTTCATCAATGTTATTATCTTTGGCAGTCTCAAGGTTACTGCTTATTTCAGTAATTAAAAATTTCATGTTTTCTATTTCGGTATGATCTTTTTCTACTCGATGAGTTAATATCTCTAATTCCACATTATCTATTTAAGAAATCTCTACAGGTTTGGTAGAAACCTCTTTAATAGATTCTAATAATTCTCTACGAACAGTTTCTGTTTGCATAGAAAATTCATCTCGTAACTTATCGCTATTTTTCTGTATTTCATTTACAACTAAGATATTGACATTATCTAGTCTCCCGGTTAAGTCAGTAATATCATTTCGCATGCGAGCTTTTTCCTCACGTGATTCCTGGATATGTTCTTCTAACCTTTTACAATTACCAGCAATCTTATTACTAAGTCCTACTAGTTTTTCCTGCATTTCAACTTTAGAAGCCTCTATTTTATCACTTAATTCTCGACTGGTTTCATTAAGATGTTCCTGTAACCTGTCTGCCGATTTTGTTAGCTCCCCTTTAAGTTCCTCTTTTAATCTTGCCGTAGATTCGTCGTTAGACTGTTTTAATCTAGTAATAGATTCTTCGTTAGACTGTTTTAATCTAGCCATACATTCTTCGTTAGACTGTTTTAATTCCTGTTTTAGTTCCTCTTTTAATCTAGCAGAAGATTCTTCGTTAGACTGTTTTAATTTAGCTAGAAAATCCCCGTTAGATTGTTTTAATTTAGCGATCGCCCTAAAAAGGGATCTCATGCTACTATCGGACATAGACTGCTCTTCGTCTGACATTTCACTTCCCGACATTATTGTAAGATATTAACTAGTTACACACGCAGACTTGTAATCAACAATCCTATAAAAGCACACTCCCTACATACAACACTCCACTTACAACTTAAAACAGACTCACCGGACACTAATATTGTAATTTGTAGTTCTCGGTGATCAGTGTGTTGCTATGGGCTGCAGAAGTAACAGCCGTCGATGCAGCCGCTGAGATGCTGCGACCCCGCTTCCGCAACCGGTAGGACGCTGAGTCGAACACCGGAGACGTCACTGGCTGCAACCACGCCCGGCCCACTGTTGACAGGCGAAGCCCTCAGCAACACCTCTAATACCAGCCGGAGGAACGCCCCCCAGCTGACGCACTGGGCCTGTTAGTTTAGGGAGAAAAAGGTTGCCGGGGTTTGCAGCGTTTAGCTGCTGCCCAACAGATGCGCCTTCTCGTGGAATAACTGCGTGACCGTACTGCTTGGCTGCGCTCCGTCAGATGCCCACACCCGCGAAGTTGCCGCTGGCTGGTGAAGGCTCCACGAAGACTCGCGTTGACTTCCGAAGGACTCTTGATGTTTTAATTGTCTCGTACCTGTGTGCCTTAGATGCACACAAGTCGTGTTATAAGGTCGCCACGGTGTAGTGTAACGACGTATAGATTTGTTTATAAATGATTTTCTTTCGACATATGACCATGTGTAGACTTCGTCACCTACGTCAGTTACAACCCACTTCAAAATTATTTATATTCCTTTTTAAATTGTCTCAGAATGGTTCTTGAACGAAACTATAAAACATCATTTGAGTCGTATGCACAGAATTACGTCACTCGGGCCAATTGGTTTGCGTAAACTTTTTCAATTTTAGATGTCGTTTGTTTCTCCTCAGAAATTATATTGATACACGTTATCTGATTTAATCGATATTAGGACCACATTGAATAAACTTTTTGAGATTCAAAGTCGCGATGAACGCTGTCAAAATTCAATAATCTTGTCAAATATATTATTAATTCATTCACATAATTCTTCATAAATAAATCCTCGGAACACGTATTTCAACTTTAGTAGCATCCACTAGTTTATTATCTTCCTACATACAGCCGTGAACCTGAGCCTTGACAAGACAAAAACTAACATTTTCAATAAGATTAAACTTCCTATGATATCATTGTTGTACAAAACATTACAAATTCTCATTTATTTAATTTTTAGAAGCACGACGCAACAACTCGGTTTCAGGATCTTCTGTTGCTCTTTGGCTGTCGACCCGCGACGTATAGTGGCCAGCAATTTTCTCGCTGGTCCCGGCAGCGAAGATGCTGTCTCCGTTCGTTGCGCCGCCCTCTCCGTACATGAAACATAAAAAAATACAAAAACTTTAGACAATTCACAACCATTACAAATATTACAAAAATACATAAACAAAACTAAATTAAACTTATATTCACCTGCAAACTGGGCTGACACTGGTGGATGGATGACGCTTCAATTTCGTCCCACTACACAGGCTTGGGGTACTTGCGCGTTACTGAACGTAAAATTCATTTCTGTAACTGTTACGACGAAATTGGGTGGCTGGTAGAAATATCTGGAGTTTAACTTGAGTTCACTTAGTCTGGTTAGTGGCGTCCAAATGCCTCCTTAGTGAGACTCAATTTCGATCTCTATGGACACAATAACTTTGCCGTCTGTTTTTTCGATACACGTTCTATGCCTTGTTAAATATTTCGGAGATTTCTGTGTTGGGTTTCATCACGCTATAGCTTCGAGTATAATTTGAGTGCCACATCTTTCTTAGAGGACGATAAATTCAGGAACTTTGTTACGAATGCCTCGGCTATTTATATTAAAAGTTGTTTAGCCCTACGCTTGGTTCCAAACCAAAAGACCCTGATCATTGTTGGGTGCAGTGCTCTAAACATTAAGCTATGCTTGAACTCCATGATAGAAAACAGCAGCCCGCACCACTTCTGCCAGCCGTACCTACAAACTGAGGATAGAATCCAAAAGCAAGCGGCAGGCGTTATTGGTACTGACATAAACTGCAGCTTAAAGATGACTGCTCTGTGCCCCATCGATAGCCTCTGACGGGGCTCCACTCCCCATGGATGAGGCCCCCTGATAGACATACCAAACCAACATTCAAGTTCTTTACAGCTGTGGACTCTGATTTCCTATAAGGCTCCATGTTTTGCATAACATTGGAGGTCCCAATAACCAGCAAACCACTACCACTGTGTGCCAGAGTAGGAATGCAGTGAGGATTCTGGAACAAGTGTAGCCTGTATCCTTTAAGTTGCCTACAATCAGGGTTAGGTGTCAATGATATACGACCATAAACTTCAGATGTACACATATGATGTCATCAATCACCTAAATGCATGACATCAACAAGATGATGGATTGTGAGAAATTAGAAAATTGGTGGCAAATTTAAAAAAAAAATTGAAATGGCTTTGGGCAGTCAGTAATTTAAAAATACACACACACGCAAACACACACACCCAACCACCCACCCACCCACCCACCCACACACACACACACACACACACACACACACACACACACATGCTCAGATCATAGAGCTGCTTTGTTTCAATGTAATACAATATATATACATATATATTTCAATGCAAGTTTTTGTGTGTGTGTGTGTGTGTGTGTGTGTGTGTGCGCGCGCGTGTGTATTAAATATATCACACATTGTATCTTGGGAACAGATGTTGAGTGGTCATATTCGATTTCTTGCGAGAATTGAAAATACAGGCAGAATTATACAGCCAAATTACCAGGTAATCATCACAAGAGGTACAGACTTTGCGAATACATGTGTGTCTGCGTTCTCAAAGTTTACAGTTTTTGTTGAAAATAAAGTACATGTTGTTATTAAGAGTATAACATGAAGCATGTACCTGCTCCAACACAGCAGTCGCATGCAGGTGATGGAGACCATTACTTTTCACTCTAGGGTTGCGGTGGTGTGATACACATGCAGTTAAATATCTGCAAGTCTCAGCTTGCCAACTGTGCACTTTTTCAAGCCTCCACTTGTTCTGAGAAAAGCGCACATCCATTTTTGTCAAGTTGGTTCAAATGGCTCTGAGCACTATGGGACTCAACTGCTGAGGTCATTAGTCCCCTAGAACTTAGAACTAGTTAAACCTAACTAACCTAAGGACATCACAAACATCCATGCCCGAGGCAGGATTCGAACCTGCGACCGTAGCGGTCTTGCGGTTCCAGACTGCAGCGCCTTTAACCGCACGGCCACTTCGGCCGGCTTTTTGTCAAGTCTATGATGTATAACATGCTTGGAGATCGCGAGAATATTGACTCACTGACTAAGAACTTTTGTGAGCCGGAATTTGTTAGCAATTTATGTCCCAGTAGAAAAAATATGTATAAATACGAGGCAACTACTAGTAGAACATAAGTCACTAGTGTAGCAGCTGCTGCTGTAATCTGTGCATGCATGATTAACTTACAAAAGATGTAAGTCTAACATGAATTGTTATAATAAAACTTTTATTTTAGCTTATTAGTGGCAAACCACCTCCGTTTGGACCTTGCCTAGTACGGTGGTGCGGGTCTCCCGCATCGTTCAAAAATGGTTCAAATGGCTCTGAGCACTATGGGACTCAACTGCTGAGGTCATAAGTCCCCTAGAACTTAGAACTACTTAAACCTAACTAACCTAAGGACAACACACACATCCATGCCCGAGGCAGGATTCGAACCTGCGACCGTAGCGGTCGCGCGGTTCCAGACTGTAGCGCCAGAACCGCTCGGCCACCAGCGGCCGGCTCTCCCGCATCGTCCCCTACGCTCTGTCGAGGGGTATGGGACCTCATCATCATCATCAACAATTACCTGTTATAACTCCAGGAAACGCCGTTCTTATGTAGTACTTACTCCTTACTTGTATGATTTCTTTTTTCAGAAGCATGTACATTGTTCTCTTTGGTTTTCAAGGATTCTACATCACAGACAATCGATTTATTTCAATGAAAACTACATTTCTGATGTTGAGTGGTTCTCAAAGTTGCATGGTTACTTCTGGTGATTTTATTCTACAGTGGACAGTGCTCTACTATGAGTTGGGTATAACTTCAACAAAATTATTAATGGCTTCAGCTGTTATGTTATTGGAGACAGCACTGAATGTCACATGCTCAGTTCTTCCACATGAGTCACGTGTCTTGTTACTAAAACGTGACATGCATAATACTGAGGACAACTACTGTACTACACTTCCTGCACTCAAATGGGAAACGTGTGATACCAAACATGAAACAGTGATCATTCTCCTGCAGGAGATGAAATAAACCAATGAATTTCCTGTTGCCGCAGTCACTCAGTCGGCGCCAGATTTCACCAGGCAATTCACGCAGATTAACTCCTTTGTGTGTAACATCTGGCCAACACCACAACGTCTTTGACAGTTCGATCGCAAGGTGGAATTATGGCTCTGTTACACTGCCCAGATGGAACAACAGTTCCAGCAGATGCACCCCAAATCTGAGCCCAATGGTATCCCTTATGTTGAAAGCAAGTCTTTTGGAGTATTTTGACTCTCAAATGCATGTGGCGGCAGCCTGGTGTAAATTTTTAAGTTGTCACAAGTTGTCTTCTGAATGCGAGAGAGTTGATCCCATTGTGCCAACAGTCAAAGCAAACGATCTTACGCATTCTCCCTCGTAAGAGACATGTTGGTTAACTCCCCAGACAATAGTTAGTGCCACAATTTGTTGAAACTCTAACAAGGAACTTCTTGAGGGCGAGGCCGCAAATTCGATCTTAAATAAGGCTAATTTGAAAGTGTTCTGTTAACAATAATCACAGGAAAAACATTAGCTTCTAATAACTCACCACGTGCATCATTAGGCCAACAGAAAATGTGTCCGGAAGGTGCAGAGATCAACCTTCTGTAGAGTGAATGCATTACACTTCAGAAAATGGACATCTTTGACATTCCAGAAATGTTCAAAACAAATAACTAACTTCCATCATGAATACCGTATCAAAAATGGCGCGCCACAGTGATCATGAAGGTTCACACCACAAAAATGAAGGGGAACTATTTGGGAGCTTGGCCCAGGTATTACATGCTTCACCCACTGTCCCTGCTGTCGAGACATCTTCGCGGGTACCGGACGCGGTTGGGCCACCCTCTCCCCAAGGGGAGTGGCGGGTTCAGCGGCGTTCTCGGTGCACGAGGAGGAGGGTCAATGTGGAGGCTGGCCGTGTGGCATTGCCCGCTCTGCCTGTGAGTGGACAAGTGACCGCTCCTTCAGCAAGGTCCGAGCAGGCACACGGGGGGAGGGGTTTATTAGTTATTGGGAGCTCCAACGTTAGGCGGGTGATGGAGCCCCTTAGGGAAATAGCGGGAAGGTCGGGGAAGAAGGCCAGTGTTCACTCTGTCTGCTTGCCGGATGGTCTCATCCGAGATGTGGAGGAGGCCCTGCCGGCGGCGATAGAGAGCGCTGGGTGCACCCAACTGCAAGTTGTTGCTCATGTCGGCACCAGTGACTCCTGCCGTCTGGGTTCAGAGGTCATCCTCAGTTCGTACAGGCGGTTGGTGGAGTTGGTGAAGGCGGAAAGCCTCGCTCGCGGGGTGGAATCTGAGCTAACTATTTGTAGTATCGTTCCTAGAACCGATCGCGGTCCTCTGGTTTGGAGCCGAGTAGAAGGCTTAAACCAGAGGCTCAGACGATTCTGCGGAGATCTGGGGTGCAAATTTCTCGACCTCCGCTATCGGGTGGAGAAATGTAGGGTCCCCCTGAATAGGTCAGGCGTGCACTACACGCAGGAAGCGACTACAAGGGTAGCGGAGTACGTGTGGAGTGCACATGTAGGTTTTTTAGGTTAGAGGATTCCCTCCCTAGGTCCGACAAGACGCCTCTTGAGACGCGGCGAGGTAGGAGTAGGCAAAATGCAACTGGGAATAACAATATTAATGTGCTAATAGTGAATTGCAGGAGCGCCTATAGAAAGGTCTCAGAACTGCTCTCATTAATAAACTGTCAAAATGCCCACATAGTACTAGGGACAGAAAATTGGCTGAAACCAGATGTAAACAGTAATGAAGCTCTAAAATCAGATTGGAATGTATACCGCAGAGACAGGCTGGACCGTGAAGGGGGAGGCGTGTTTATAGTGAAGGTCACGGTTAAAGCAGGCTCAGACTTGGTAATTGGATGTCTCTATAGGCCCCCTGGCTCATCAGATGTTGTGGCTGAGCACCTGATGGATAATTTGGAAAATCTTTCGAGTAGATTTCCCCACCATGTTACAGTTCTGGGTGGAGATTTTAATTTTCCGCATATAGACTGAGAGTCTCAAACTTTCATAACGGGTGGCAGGGACAAAGAATCCAGTGAAATTTTTTTAAGTGCTTTATCTGAAAACTACCTTGAGCAGTTATACAGAGAACCGACTCGTGGCGATATCATATTAGACCTTCTGGTGACAAACAGACCCAAACTATTTGAAACAGTTAACGAAGAACAGGGAATCAGCGATCATAAAGCGGTTACTGCATCGATGATTTCAGCCGTAAATAGAAATTTTTAAAAGGTGGGAAGATTTATCTGTTTAGCAAAAGTGACAAAAAACAGATTTCAGAGTATTTGACGGCTCAACATAAAAGTTTTGTTTTAAGTACAGATAGTATTGAGGATCAGTGGACAAAGTTCAAAACCATCGTACAATATGCATTAGATGAGTATGTGCCAAGCAAGATCGTAAGAGATGGAAAAGAGTCACCGTGGTACAACAACCGAGTTTGAAAACTGCAGCGGAAGCAAAGCAAACATAAACATAGCCAACGCCTTGCAGACAAACAAAAATTACGCGAAGCGAAATGTAATGTGTGGAGGGCCATGCGAGAGGCGTTCAATGAATTCGAAAGTAAAGTTCTATCTACGGACTTGGCAGAAAATCCTAAGAAATTTTCGTCTTATGTCCAGACATTCTGTGACCAAAATGGTACTTAAACAGAGGATGACAGACTAAAGGCCGAAATACTAAATGTCTTTTTACAAAGCTGTTTCACAGAGGAAAACTGCACTGTAGTTCATTCTCTAGATTGTCGCACAGATGAGAAAATGGTAGATATCGAAATAGGTGACAGAGGGATAGAGAAACAATTAAAATCGCTCAAAAGAGGAAAGGCCGCTGGACCTGATGGGATACCAGTTCGATTTTACACAGAGTACGCGAAGGACTTGCGCCCCTTCTTGCAGCAATGTAGCGTAGGTCTCTAGAAGAGCGCAGCGTTCCAAAGGATTGGAAAAGGGCACAGGTCATCCCCGTTTTCAAGAAGGGACGTCGAACAGATGTGAAGAACTATAGACCTATATCTCTAACGTCGATCACTTGTAGAATTTTGGAACACGTATTATGTTCGAGTATAATGACTTTTCTGGAAACTATAAATCTAATCTGTAGGAATCAGCATGGGTTTCGAAAAAGACGATCGTGTGAAACCCAGCTCGCTCTATTCGTCCACGAGACTCAGAGGGCCATAGACATGGGTTCCCAGGTAGATGCCGTGTTTCTTGACTTCCGCAAGGCGTTTGATACAGTTCCCCACAGTCGTTAATGAACAAAGTAAGAGCATAAGGACTACCAGACCAATTGTGTGATTGGATTGAAGAGTTCCTAGATAACAGAACGCAGCATGTCATTCTCAATGGAGAGAAGTCTTCCGAAGTAAGAGTGATTTCAGGTGTGCAGGGGAGTGCAGGGGAGTGTCGTAGGACCGTTGCTATTCACAATACATATAAATGACCTTGTGGATAACATCGGAAGTTCACTGAGACATTTTGCGGATTATGCTGCAGTATATCGAGAGGTTGTAACAATGGAAAATTGTACTGAAATGCAGGAGGATCTGCAAAGAATTGACGCAAGGTGCATGGAATGGCAATTGAAACTCAATGTAGACAAGTGTAATGTGCTGCGAATACATAGAAAGGAAGATCATTTATCATTTAGCTACAATATAGGTCAGCAACTGGAAGCAGTTAATTCAATAAATTATCTGGCTGTAGGCATTAGGAGTGATCTAAAATGGACTGACCATATAAAATTAATCGTCGTTGAAGCAGCTGCCAGACTGAGATTCATTGGAAGAATCCCAAGGAAATGTAGTCAGAAAACAAAGGAAGTAGGTTACAGTACGCTTGTTCGCCCACTGCTTGAATACTGCACACCGGTGTGGGATCCGTACCAGATAGGGTTGGTAGAAGAGATAGAGAAGATCCAACGGAGAGCAGCGTGCTTCGGTACAGGATCATTTAGTAATCGCGAAAGTGTTACGGAGATGATAGACTCCAGTGGAAGACTCTGCAAGAGAGGCGGTCAGTAGCTCTGTACGGGCTTTTGCTGAAGTTTCGAGAACATATCTTCATCGAGGAGTCAAGCAGTATATTGCTCCCTCCTACGTATATCTCGCGAAGAAATCATGAGGATAAAATCAAAGAGATTAGTGCCCACACAGAGGCATACCGACATTCTTACTTTCCACGAACAATACGAAACTGGAATAGATGGGAGAACCGATAGAGCTACTCAAGGTACCCTCCGCCGCACACCGTCCGCTGGCTTGCGTAGTATAGATGTAGATGGTGGCTAACAATGAATGTTTCATTGCACATACTTCATACAGGTCCTCTCGTTATCCTGTCTCGCAACAAAGTCACGTCACATCCCGAGGTTCTAACTTGTCTTCGCTCTCCAAGGAGCAACACTAAGTCAAGTAATAAATATTTCGTTCGCGCAGGCGAGAAGCGCCAACCTGCGATATATATTAACTTTAAACCAATGGCAATAGAAAGGTCGTTGAACAGATCAGCTGATCGTTTCACTACACCTACCCGCTAGTACGGGCCAAAAGATATTGTATCCATGACATGGCGCCTCAAACCATGCGGCCACTCCGCTGGGCTCTCTTTGGGAATAAGCACACGCGATTGTCCACTGTCATTTTGAACTAGAATCACAACCTGTTGAACTGAAAGGTTATGGCGAGGTGAAAAATATCGGTGCACAACTGAGTTCTGGATCAATGAACGAGGCCAAGACGTGCGAACGTAATGCTGCAAAATCTTGAGATCTGGGTATGCTCCCGCGGCCTGTGCAATTTTTCTATAGTGCAATTGAAAAGATTCCAGCAATTCAGAGTCCTGCGCATCGATATGGTAACAAGATGCGGCAATTGCATCAAAATCAGAAAAATGGTTCAAATGGCTCTGAGCACTATGGGACTCAACTGCTGTGGTCAGCAGTCCCCTAGAACTTAGAACTACTTAAACCTAACTAACCTAAGGACATCACACACATCCATGCCCGAGGCAGGATTCGAACCTGCGACCGTAGCAGTCGCACGGTTCCGGACTGCGCGCCTAGAACCGCGAGACCACCGCGGCCGGCCATCAAAATCAGAGACTGGGCCAATCGGAAGGCGAGAAAAAGCGTCTGTACTGCCGTGCTTTGTCGTAGGACAGTACACAATTTGATACTGATGCTGCGAAAGCAACAAAGCCCAGAGTTGTAATTTCTGAGCAGTGTGTGTAGGAACCGGCTTTGACGGATGAAACAAGGACTGCAAAGGCTTGTGATCTGTTACTAAGAAGAACCTGCGACCATACAAATAGTGATGGAATTTGGTCACACCATTCACAATAGCATGTGGTTCTTTTTCATTTTGTGAATAATTGCACTGAGTTTGAGTTAATAACTTTGAGGAAAAAGCAATGGGTATGTCTTGTGCACTAATTCTGTGCGAAGAACAGTGTGGATTCAATAGGAAGAAGCGTCGACATGGAAAACTACTGGCTTGGCAGGGTCAAAATACGCTAAACATCTGTCACGAAGCAAAGCATTGTTGAGTTCCTGAAATGCGTCTTGACAGATTTTAGTCCACACAAAAGGTACATTTTTGCAATGCAAGCGATGCAATGGAGCCGCGATCTGAGTGGAATTCGATATGAACTGAATGTAGTATGTCATCTTGCCTAGTACTGACTCCAGTACAGACACATCGCAAGGGACAGGCAGCTCACGGATTGAAAGCAAATGAGATTGATGGGGGTGCACACCCCGACTCTTCATCACACTGTAGTTCCGTCTGAAAAAAAGCCACACTTTTCGAGACGACACTTGAGTCCTGCTCCTGATAGCACTCGGAAAAGAGTACGCAAATTGGCAATGTGTTCCTCTGATGTACGACCTGAGATGACAATATCGTCAAAATAGTTTGAACAAAATGGCACTTTTGCAGTCATCTGTTCCAGGTAACGTTGAAAAATAGCGGGTGCGGAAGCACTGCCGAAGGGCAAAGGCAAATACGAGTACTTGACCAGTCCTAAGTGAGTACTTGCAACAAACACTTTCTGTGATTCTTCATCCAATGGAATTTGCAAGTAGGCACCACGCAGATCTGTTTTAAAAAAGTAACGTCCTGCACCAGTCCTGTCCATGAGTTTCTCAGGGCAAGGTAGCGGATAAGTGTTAACTACTGTCTGTGGGTTCACTGTAGACTTGAAGTCAACACAAATGCGAATGCGACCAGAAGGAATGTGTGTGTGTGTGAATTTCTAAGAGACCAAACTGCTGAGGTTATCGGCCCCTAGACTTACACACTACTTAAAACTAACTCATGCTAAGAGCAACACACACACTCAAGCCCAAGAGGGGCTCGAACCTTCGGCGGGAAGGGCCGCGCAATCCGTGATGTGTCGCCTCAAATCGAGCGGCCACTGCGCGCCGGCGACAAGGAAACTTAGGCAACGAAACGAAAGGACTTGCCCATTGACTAGCCTGAATGGGAGCAATTACAACATTAATTTGCAATCCTTTCAAATCACTGGCTACTTTGCCTCCTAACGCAAATGCAACGGAGCGGGCCTGGAAAAACAGGCTGTGTATTGTCTTTCAATGTAATATGCGCTATAAAATTATTAGCTTTTCCCATTCCTTCTGAAAATAGTCCAGGAAATTCTTTAAGCAAGCTTGCTACACTATCTTTTCGTTCAAAAGAAGACACTAGAAGTACATTGTCTTGGATGCTAAGACCATACAAATGAAAGGCATCTAAGCCGAGTATGTTTTCACTGTCTCTTGATTTCAACGCAGTAAATTTCGCTGTCCTAATGCGAGATTTGTAAGTGGCAGGCAGACTACCCAGTCCAAGCACTGGAATTTCCTGTCCAAATTCATGGTAAGCAATGGATGGTTGCATAACTTCAAACAGTGCTGTATAATTGGAAGACGTAAGATAAAGAAATTTAAAATAAAGCACCAACCTGAAGATGCACAGCAGACTGCAATCGGCCCAAATATTTGTAGATGACATAAAAAAACTTATCCCATCGTTCAGTAATGAATTTGTTTTAACTCCGACGAATCAGAATTTGAAGATGAAATGCGGAAATGCATATTAAGGAACCCTGGAAGCGAGAGTTACCATAGAGTTCTATCAAGATCAACTAACATGAATGCCTTAATGCATTTGTATACAATTATGCTTACTGTGTGGCGGAGGGTACCTTGAGTACCTCTATCGATTCTCCCTTCTATTCCAGTCTCGTATTGTTCGTGGAAAGAAGGATTGTCGGTATGCCTCTGTGTGGGCTCTAATATCTCTGAATTTATCCTCATGGTCTCTTCGCGAGATATACGTAGGAGGGAGCAATATACTGCTTGACTCCTCGGTGAAGTTATGTTCTCGAAACTTCGACAAAAGCCCGTACCGAGCTACTGAGCGTCTCTCTTGCAGAGTCTTCCACTGGAGTCTATCTATCATCTCCGTAACGCTTTCGCGATTACTAAATGATCCTGTAACGAAGCGCGCTGCTCTCCGTTGGATCTTCTCTATCTCTTCTATCAACCCTATCTGGTACGAATCCCACACTGCTGAGCAGTATTCAAGCAGTGGGCGAACAAGCGTACTGTAACCTACTTCCTTTGTTTTCGGATTGCATTTCCTTAGGATTCTTCCAATTAATCTCAGTCTGCTTTACCGACGATCAACTTTATATGATCATTCCATTTTAAATCACTCCTAATGCCTACAGCCAGATAATTTATGGAATTAACTGCTTCCAGTTGCTGACCTTCTATACTGTAGCTAAATGATAAATCTACCTGGGAACCCGTGTCTATGGCCCTCTGAGTCTCGTGGACGAATAGAGCGAGCTGGGTTTCACACGATCGTCTTTTTCGAAACCCATGCTGATTCCTACAGATTAGATTTATAGTTTCCAGAAAAGTCATTATACTCGAACGTAATACGTGTTCCAAAATTCTACAAGTGATCGACGTTAGAGATATATGTCTATAGTTCTGCACATCTGTTCGACGTCCCTTCTTGAAAACGGGGATGACCTGTGCCCTTTTCCAATCCTTTGGAACGCTGCGCTCTTCTAGAGACCTACGGTACACCGCTGCAAGAAGGGGGGCAAGTTCCTTCGCGTACTCTGTGTAAAATCGAACTGGTATCCCATCAGGTCCAGCGGCCTTTCCTCTTTTGAGCGATTTTAATTGTTTCTCTATCCCTCTGTCACCTATTTCGATATCTACCATTTTCTCATCTGTGCTACAATCTAGAGAATGAACTACAGTGCAGTCTTCCTCTGTGAAAAGCTTTGGAAAAAGACATTTAGCATTTCGCATTTAGTCTGTCATCCTCTGTTTCAGTACCATTTTGGTCACAGAGTGTCTGGACATTTAGTTTTGATCCACCTACCGCTTTGACATAAGACCAACATTTCTTAGGATTTTCTGCCAAGTCCGTAGATAGAACTTTACTTTCGAATTCATTGAACGCCTCTCGCATAGCCCACCTCACACTACATTTCACTTCGTGTAATTTTTGTTTGTCTGCAAGGCTTTGGCTATGTTTATGTTTGCTGTGAAGTTCCCTTTGCTTCCGTAGCAGTTTTCTAACTCGGTTGTTGTACCACGGTGGCTCTTTTTCCATCTCTTGCGGTCTTGCTTGGCACATACTCATCTAATGCATATTGTACGATGGTTTTGAACTTTGTCCACTGATCCTCAACACTATCTGTACTTGTCATGAAACTTTTGTGTTGAACCGTGAAATACTCTGAAATCTGCTTTTTGTCGCTTTTGCTAAAGAGAAAAATATTTCTATTTACGGTTGAAATCATCGATGCTGTAACCGCTTTATGATATCTGATTCCCTGCTCTTCGTTAACTGTTTAAAATAGTTAGTGTCTGTTTGTCACCAGAAGGTCTAATATGTTATCGCCTCGAGTCGGTTCTCTGTTTAATTGCTCAAGGTAGTTTTCAGATAAAGCACTTTAAAAAATTTCACTGGATTCTTTGTCCCTGCCATCCGTTATAAACGTTTGAGTCTCCCAGTCTATATCTGGTAAATTAAAGTCTCCACCCAGAAGTATAACATGGTAGGGAAATCTACTCGAAATATTTTCCAAATTTTCCTTCAAGTGTTCTGCCATATTGTACAATTTGTGTTTTTGAGATTTACAAGCGATACGCAACGTTAAAGTGGAGTTTAGTAACAGCCATAATACAGTCTGTGGCATTTCAAAGGTAATTTCGCGTATTTATTTTTGATCAAAAGATTCTGTGATGAACTGTAATGTACGACAAGCTTGTATAGGACATTTGGTGGTCGATGTTTGCTGTAGAACCTGCTTCAATAACATGGTCAAAAGCATAGAGGAAGTTTTCTCAGCTAAAACGGACTCATTTCACTCACAGGCCATCATCGAATGACCAAATGCGAATGGCAGCATTCCAGTTCGAGAAGATCCTATAGAAGGTTTCTTTCTCCTACATTTCAAGAATTTTACAGACAATAGTCGGAGTCGGCAGCTGCTTCGACACCACGAGAGTAACTTGCCTGCGTGTACGAAATTATGAATGCTGTGGGTGTAGTAGACGCCGCTCGGAATATTGTCCTTCATAGACATGCAGATATACTACACACACCAGTTCAGTAACAACGAGTTTAATATTACCAGCTTAAAAACATTAGTCTCTTCTTTCGAGCAATAATATTATACGGACTGCGTGGCCTCTCCCGCCGGAGGTTCGAGTTTTCGCTCGAGCATCAGTGTGTGTGTTGTTCTTAGCATAAGTTAGTTTAAGTAGTCTGTAAGCCTAAGGACCTATGACCTCAGCAGTTTGGTCCCTTAGGAATTCACACACAGTTGAACATTTTTATTTCCAAAGTGTTGTGAAAGGATGTGTTGTGATTGCTCCACCAAGGTCATCTGGGAATTGTTCGCACTAAACAGTTAGCGCGCCGGCACTGTATCGGCAGGGCATCGATGCCCACATTGAACAGATGATGTCACATTGTTGCGCATCCGCGGGACCCAAGCTGCTCCTCCAAAGACCTTGGCCTAAGACCCAATCCCCATGCCAACGAGTGCGGATAGACTTTGCAGGACCATTTTGGAACACTCGTTGGCTCATAGTGATAAACTCTTTCAGCAAGCACCCATTTGCGGTGTCTATGACCGCTACCACATCACGTAGCACCATTTAAGCATTGTCCTCCATATTTTTTATAGAATTTTTGCCAGAAGTACTTATGTCAGACAATGGATCACAGTGCACTTCACGTGATTTTGAACAGTTTTGTGAACGAAATGGCATTCGTCATCTAACAAGTGCTCTGTTTCACCTCCAGCCCAACGGAGAAAGAGAACGCATTTTTTAAACAATACATGGCCAAGATTCACAGCACCCACACACGGGATTAGGCGCTGCAACTCTTTCTCGCCTGCTATGGCTCCCACCCACGAGACGTGTCATCACCGGTGGAACTTCCTTTCCCCCGCCATCGGACAATGGTACACCTGCTACATCCGCTGCAGCATCCGCCGCCGCCAATGGGCCGCAAGTACCACTTTGCGGCACGCGATCTTGTTTTTTTTTTTTTTTTTTCAAGATTTATGACATCCGTGGGCGCTGGGAAAGAGGCGTGATTCTGGAACACATTGGCTCTTTTATGTACTCGGTTGCAGATCCCGATGGTTTACAGCGCCACCACCAGAACCAAGTACGTGTGTGTCATTTGGTCTGTGATTCTGCTGATTTTATTCCCCCAAATTCACTGCGTCATGGGACCGCGTGGCCTTCGCAGCCGCCCACTGGTGCCCCAGGAGGAGCGCATGGACAATGCGCTGCTCGCCGACCCGATGGACGTGGACTCGTTGCCGCCGTCGCCGTCGTCATCGTCGCCCCAGCACACGCCCTCGGGCCTGAGTGTGTGCCCAGGCAGCAGTTTTCCGGAGGATTTTCCTGTTGCCTCGCAAGCCAGATGGCGGGGTATGGTCAGGAGTACCCGGCTCATCCCTACATCCAGAGTCCTTCCTTCCCCGTTGTCGTTCACATCCTCCCTACACGACAACGGTGCGCCATTTCGGAGGGGGGAAGGGAGGGAGGGTGGAGGGGGGAGGAATGAACTGGCGTAAGCTTTCGCCAGCACACCGGTCGGCAAAGATAAAGAGCGAAGATCGATTAGAAGGCGCTGGATCAAGGGCGCCTATCACGAGAGAGGCTAGAGACACAACCATAAGCAACAAGCCGCCAACGCCCTCTCGACAGCATGTATTTAGGCCGCCGCCGCTGACCGAAGGACCTCACTCCATTCAGTCATCCAGTTTGGCGTCTTTCAGTTTACTCACAGAGCAGGTTCAGTTCGTCACAGGCTACGACAGCACATAGCGACCAGATTAGCGACTACTATAGTGAGACTTGTTTATCTCAACCACAACTGTACTTTACATCAGTGTGCAAAAGGACTATTACCGACGAGCTTGTACCACAACATATGGACTCTATTCAAGTAAAGTATCCAGTTCATGTAAATAAGGAACCGCATTCATCCACATGTGCATTTGTGTTGTAAAAAGAGGATACCGGTCACCCATAACAACATCCTCTCCCTTATTTCTTTGTGGAACAAGACTCTGTAGTGTCGAGCATCCTTTGAAACGCACAAACACCAGTGTTTTTAACAAGTGTGTCTTGTCTTCCCTTTAATATCTGTAGTTATTTTATGCACTCCACGGTCATATTGCTGTGAACTTTTTCGAAATATATTCATAGTCGGTTTTGTTCTATGCTGCGGATGATATTCCGTGTATGTACTTACGTCTAGTACCCACTCCTTAGACAACGATTGTCCTTTACTATGTTTCACTGGAGACGGGATCTGTGGCTGCCAGTCTGAGAAGGATGATAAACTACATGGCTTTACAGCTGTTTGAATATCCCTTTCATTTGTTAAGCACGTATCGTCATAATTGTACTCCTCATGTATATTGTCCTACAGTCGAGTGTATATGAGACCACACATTCCACTGACTCATCTTACAGAAAAGCTAATATTTCATCTGCCCCTTCTTTTTCACTCTGCAAAACTCCTTGGGTTCCTTACTGATGAAATGCCAACTTCGGCAACTGTTGTTGTATATATAATGCAATGTTTCCTTTGTTTATCATTGCCATATTGCTGTTTTGTATCAACACCACTAGCGCTGTAGCACTGTTGCGACTTACTCGTCGACTTAGCAGTTCAACTATGCAAAGCAGCATCGTGCTGTGCCCACTATTGGCTACCACCAGTTCGGCCCCCTGTGGTTGCATTGTAGACAATATGTGGGGCATCGAATGGTGTAAACATTATTGCCGTTTACCGTCCTCGCACACAAGGGGATCCTTGTCAGAATGTGTCCCTGAACATCCTCTGAAAGTTTGTCGGTGGAGTTCTGGTTCAGCCAGTACATCTAGAACACAGTTCTCTTGATGTTCCGCAGATTTCACAACTTCTTTCTCATGCGTGTGGCATTTGTTATCTTTAGTATGTACTCTTATTGTCCTTCCATTTTTGTCTGTACACCCTTTGCCAGCGGCACACATTACTTCAAAGACTACTGTAGTGTAGAAGTAAGCAGATGCGTCCCTTTCGTTCTGGTTGAAAAAAAATGGTGTTCATAGCACCCGAACAGAATGGACAGTCTCTTGAAAGGAGGATATAAGATGAACATCAACAAAAGCAAAACAACGATAGTGGAATATAGTCGAATTGAATCGGGTGATGCTGCTGGAATTAGATTAGGAAATGAGACGCTTAAAGTAGTAAATGAGTTTTGCTATTTGGGGAGCAAAATAACTGATGAGGGTCGAAGTAGAGAGAATATAAAAAGTAGACTGGCAATGGCAAGGAAAGCGTTTCTGAAGAAGAGAAATTTGTTAATATCGAGTATAGATTTAAGTGTCAGGAAGTCGTTTCTGAAAGTATTTATATGGAGTGTAGCGATGTATGGAAGTGAAGCGTGGATGATAAATAGTTTAGACAAGGCGATAATAGAAGCTTTCGAAATGTGGTGCTACAGAAGAATGCTGAAGATTAGATGAGTAGATCACATAACTAACGAGGAGGTATTGAATAGAATTGAAGAGAAGAGAAATTTGTGACACAACTTGACTAGAAGAAGGGATCAGTTGGTAGGGCATATTCTGAGGCATCAAGGGATCACCAATTAAGTATTGGAGGGCAGCGTGGAGGATAAAAAGCGTAGAGGGAGACCAAGAGATGAATACACTAAACCGATTCAGAAGGAAGTAGGTTGCAGTAGGTTCTGGGAGATGAAGAAGCTTGCACAGGATAGACTAGCATAGAGAGCTGCATCAAACCAGTCTCTGGACTGAAGACCACAACAACAACAACCATTTCTCCGAAGAATTCTACTTATGCTGTCAGTAACACCAGGAAAGAGCAGTAACCTTACAGAGTGAGAAGGCAGTTTCTCGTCCTTTTTTACTAGCATTATGAGTAAAATTTCTTTGAAACTCCCATCTATAGATAACCCATCATAACCATTTGCCTTTATTGTCTCCTTTAAGAAATTCAGCTGCGATTCTAGGCTTTTATTGGAAGATGGAGATGAACAGGAGTACGACACGGCCTAACAGCTCACAAGATTTTACCTTCAGATATCACTAATGACCGCTTGCTCGCTAGAATATACTGTTCCTTGTATCAACTAAACGCTTATTTCCGGCACTTAATTCCATCTGACTATCTCATGTTTTAACAACCATGGTTTTCTTTCTGTATCGTTATTTCACCTTCCTCGACCCATATGAGCTGAGACTTGTCTGTCAGCGGTCCAGAGTTTTTAAGATACACAAGTCAATACAAAATAATTGTAAAGACGAAAAGTTTACGTGCGTATTAATGGGTTGAAGATATGACACAAACAATTCTAAAATTAAAAATGTTGATGTTTTTATTTTTGAATAAAAAATGGTACACAAAGGGGACATCTTTCACTGGAAAACGAAGGACCTGCATTAGGAAAAATTAGTAACAGGAGAGGATGTAACGCCGTAAACGCATATCCTCCTATTTCCATCTATTGTACTATAAATTTTTTTCCTTAATTTGTTATCTGAAGATATGGCGTTTCTGTGTCTTTGTATATTGTAATTGTTTTACTATATATATATATATATATATATATATATATATATATATATATATATATATGCATTTATGTCGATGTATAATTGGTTTATTTTGTAAATATTATTTGTGTTTTACGCTGGGTCTGGCCTAGGGAAAATTATGCTATCCAACGATTACATCGATAGGTCGTGTGGAGAACCAAAAGTGTTTAGGATCTTTGGGTAGTGTGAACTCGGCCGCGTGGAGCGCGGGCAGAGCAGTGTCTGGCTGGAGGAGGGAGTGGAGCAGGTGTGTTGTGTGACGCTCCCGCGAGTTGCCGCGCTTTCGGGGTTTGGCAGCATGTAATTGTGGTCGACTTGCTATGTTAGTTTCTGACATGGTGTCGCGGACGGGAGCGTTAGCTGGCACACATCAAGAGCCCATTTCGGCTGGAGACCGTGTCGAGAAGAAGGCGCGCCAACATCCAGCTTCTGCAACAGCGACGGCCGACAATGAGTGACTGTCGCCCCCTCCTCGATCGACGACTTCAAACCTTCAATCAACCAACAAGGAAGACTGGTAGAACGTAAAGTTTTAGAACTGTATGGCAGACCTTAGCTTTTCAAACTGTTAAATTTTTCTCACTAAATTACAGCAACGTAGCATGAACCTTTGTTGCTCATTGTCCCAATTGCATTACCAAGCAGGGTCCCTTCCTTTTCCGGAATGAACCCGAGTGTCGTTGAAATTCAAACGCCAGCATTAAAGTAATATCATTCGATTTCACTGCTTTAATTTCAAAGTTCGGTTAAGGTATTCATAGCTGGCTACGATATTTAGATTACACAAGCACAAATTAAGAGTGCGAGTTTTGTTACCGTATTTTAGCTTACCTGTGACTGCAGCTCAGCTTGGTACGTACTAAATTTTACTATTGTTAATTGTTCAGAATCATTTAATTCAAGTTCAAAGTTAAATCTCTTATTTCTAAATTGCGTAGATTCAAGTAGCTTTTGAAATGATTGTTGAGGTATCCCAACACTAACCGTATTTTACTGAATTTCGATGTGCTTCAGAAACAAAGCTCGCTATTAATTTCAGTCACTAAATTAACTTTCAATTTTCCGGTTTTATTAATTCTTTTGCTAAATGATGTCAGAGTGTGGCGAAATTTATTACTTCTGACAAACTTTAAGTTTTCACACTACACGTGTCAACCTTCAGTTGGCACGCTTCTAGTGCTAATTATATGTGTAATAACCTTTCTTTTTCAGTTACTATAGTAATTGTCCATAGGACTGGCGACCATAATTTCCCCCAAATCTCAAATATCTAATTACCGCTAGTTAACTGTTAACGTAACGGCCACACATTTAGTTTCTTTATTAACTTTACCCCTTTTCAAAATTAATTTCCACCAGTTTCATTTGCATTTTTCATTTCATTTAGATGTAACCCTTTCCTCCCTCTTTACCCACATATTAACTTCGGTGACGATTGCTTTTCCCAAATTTCCATTAGGTACACGCGGTTTAATTTTTCACTGTCATTAAGGTAGATAAGTGAGGAGGAGGTTACACGTGGCGACCTGGTGACAGGACAATCTTCAAATTTGAGGTTATTCTGGACACGAATTTTGCATTGTGCAACTCTCGTAACAAAGTACTGGTTACGAACAGGCCGTTACGTCATCGAGAATAAGTAGTGGGGGTAATCCTAATTATATTTGAGATTTGGAATTTATATTGAAAATTATTAAAATGAGTGAAGGCAAGAATTACCAAAATTTGGTAGACTTGGATACGGAACAATCGGTCGAACAGTGGTAAATACGCACTGCGGAACCCATTGTTTAGGGGCAGGCGGCTAGCATGAAAGACGCGACCGCCGAAACGCAACAAACAGCAGAAATGGAATTCCAAACTTTAGAAAATGTTTCAGAATCGGAAGCGAAAATCAAATCTGTAGCCATTGATGACGAATACGGGGGAACATATATAGAGGAACCAGTTACGGAAGCAAAACCGGTAGTTTCCGGGAATTTAACTGATTTATTGAATGTTTTGATTAATGAAATCAAGAGTCAATCGGAAGCTCAGACTGAAAAAAATGACAGAAAGCTAGACAACCAGAACAAAGCTATTAATGTTATTAACAACAATGTTGGAGTT
The DNA here is from genome assembly GCF_023898315.1 of Schistocerca nitens. Taxonomy (NCBI): domain Eukaryota; kingdom Metazoa; phylum Arthropoda; class Insecta; order Orthoptera; family Acrididae; genus Schistocerca; species Schistocerca nitens. The sequence goes on from NC_064616.1 coordinate 319,007,859, forward strand.
GTTAACACAAAAATTGATAAAATGAAAGAAGATATTGTTATGATTAATACCGAAATCGGTAATCTTAAACAGGAAATGATAGGAAAAATGGCTCTGAGCACTATGGGACACAACTGCTGTGGTCATAAGTCCCCTAGAACTTAGAACTACTTAAACCTAACGAACCTAAGGACATCACACACATCCATGCCCGAGGCAGGATTCGAACCTGCGACCGTAGCAGTCGCACGGTTCCGGACTGCGCGCCTAGAACCGCGAGACCACCGCGGCCGGCGGAAATGATAGGAGTTCAGGCGGAAATTGCGAGTATAAATACTCGTTTTGATTCCGAAATTAGTAGAATCGAGAAAAGTGTAGGAGAAGCAGTTGCTCCGATCATCGAGAATAAGGTTACGGAACAAATTCAGTTAGTGAAAAAAGAGGATCAACAGAAGGTGGAAACTTTAAAGGCTTTAGTACCCGAAGTAGATACTAAAGTGAGGAAGCAGGCTAATAACTGCGAAGAGAAAAAAAGGGAAGTAGAAACGCTTCCGACAACCACTTGCCAAGTAATTACGAGACTGTCGGAATTAGAAAAGAAACTTGACGAAAAACAGAGCTATGTGCCAATCTGTGCACATAGTTCGGAATTGTTGATGAAAGAGGAGCGGTTCGACCCCTTGAAAAAAGGCGGTATACACGCGACGGATTTCATTAAAAATTGTGAAAGAGTTTTACCCAGATCATGGACTAATGAGAGAAAAATTAATGCGGTTATTGATGTGTTGGCTGGTGATGCCAAGCGTTGGGGCTTAAACCTCAACATTATGAACCTGACTTTTGACGAGTTTAAAAATTTATTTCTGGCTGAATACTGGTCAGAGCAAAAACAACAAAGTGTCTGGCGTGAATTTGTCGTATCGAGGCGTTTCGATGCGAATTCGCGCGGCTCGATGAAGAAGTTTTGTGAGGGCTGGATCCGCAAGTTGGAATATTTGCTTGATCGCCGCACGGAATCCGAAATAGTCTGGGAACTCTACAAGAAGCTTCCAGATGATAAAAAACGCTACGTAGGAAGCAATTACAGGACAATCAATGATTTCCTGGAAAGAGTTGAGGACGAGGACAATTGGCGCAATAATCGCGACAGTAGTAGAGGCCGTGGTAACAACAACGGGTACCACAGCAACCACAACAATTATAACTATGGGAATAATGCATACCGCAATCTTGGCAGCAATAACACTAGTGGTTCGGGCCGTAATGACAATCGGTACAATGCAAATAATAACAGGAATGACGGAAACCAGTATCATACTAGCGTGATACGGGCTTCGCAGAATAGTAATAACGCCAGAGGGTGTGACCAGCCGCCTCAGCAGTATCCGGGAGCGTATCTGCTGGGACGAGACAGGGAAACCATTAGCCGCGCCGGTGAGAGGCCGACCGGGCGTGGAGAAATTTTGGCGGCCCAATAACAGTAGAAAACCGAGGTGTCGTCGTTATGAAAATTCCGTATGGAATAATCAACGGCGGGAGAGAGTGCCAGTGTTAGGATAAAGGAGCGCGCCCACAAGTAGTAGATCAGCTGTAGACACGGCAGCAGAAAATACATTCACTGTCAGTGAGAACAATTTAAGTAGTGTGCCGGAAATCGATTATAAAGTGGCAGCTCTAACACCCACAGCGGAACTGGAGATTGAGTTTAAGAATGATTCGCAAGTGTTGAGAGAAGATCAGATGTGGGATAAAACGTTCGTCATCGAGCGAGGGGATGCAGAGACGGATGAGGTCTGGTTAAGGCAGTTCGGTCGCTTATACGACGAACTAAGAGATTATAGGGGCCTGTATGGGAGAAGTGTTTATGGGGAGCGCGTGCAGGATTTTCCGCGTCTCGTCCCGCAGGAAGATAGTGTTTGTGAAATGATAGAAAGTTCTGGCCCCAACCGGCAGACTTTACCGAAAGTTATAGTGTTATAAGTGGCCGATCCATCCGCCGCAAAACTCCAGTTTAAACATTGCGAAAGTATTGAGGAGAAAGATTACGAGAATTTTAGTGATAGCCCTTGACACGATTGGTAGAAAAGCACGTAGATTACAGCGTGTATGAGGATAGAGCTGACGTTATACGGTCAGACGGTAGCAGTGTGGGTAGCGCAGATCCAGAGGAAGTAGTTGCAGATACTACTGGGCACATTCCTCCAGGTAGATTGGCAGATGAGATCAATCTGACCAAAGAGGAATCAACGAAGGTGACAATTAGTGAATTGATAGCAAAGCAACACTCACTAGTTGACGAGTTACAGGAAAAGGTTTCGGTATTGGAGGTGGAGCTACAGACTAAGCCTTATGACAAACGTGTTGAAATTAAAACTGTATGTGAACAGAGGCTGAAAAAGCCGCCAGATAAGCCGGATTTAGGATCAAAGCCAGATGTTTTTTTCTGGAATGACCTGGATATAGACGAGGATTTACTGTGGGAAAGTAAAGAAACAGTCGAGGACAAGTGTAGACAGATAGTAGTGTCTGTTAATATGCACGGCCTACAACTAAACGTGTTGATTGACACCGGTGCAGAATTGAGTGCTGTATCTGGGAAAATATTTGAGTTACGGAAAGACAGACCTGGTATCGTAGTTATGCCAGTAACAGGAGTGAAAATTATCGGTGCTACTGGGAAGGCCAGTAAACCGGTCACAAAACAGATTTTTGTTAACTTCGAGATATATGGGGCACGATTTGAACAAGAGTTTGTCGTCGTGCCAGACTTAACCACGGAAGTAATTATCGGGTTAGATTGGCTATTAAAGTACCGTGCAGTGATTAATTGCGAAAGCAAAACTTTGACATGTACGTCACAACATAAAACAACAGTAGTTAGTTTTGACGAGGCAGGAGATGGTGTGCATAGGCAATACCAGCCTATACACATTGTTAACTGGCCGGATGCCACTGACGTAGGTATGAATTTGAACTACTGTAACGTGAGGAATCTCGGCATTGACAATAGTGTAGAAAGTGAATTGGAAAGTATTGTAGTCGGTGCGTCAAACGTAACGCACGAACAAAGACGGGGCCTGTATGAAGTAATAATGAGGAATATGAGTGTGTTTTCAGACAAACCGGGACTTGTGGAAGAGATAATCAAATTCCCTCCACAGATAGACATTAGTATTGGTGTGAAAAAAGATCGTTTGCGAGAAATAATGAAGCTAAAAGCCGATGCTCGCATACGCCGTCACGACGCTAAAGCGCGTTTTGCTAAGTTTGCAATCGGAGACTTAGTACTTGTAAAAGCTCATGAGAAATCGAGCGAGATAGACAATGAAATCTCTAAATGTAAGTTTGTTTATAATGGACCATATAAAGTCATTGGTATACCTCACACAAATGCTTATTGCTTAGAGTATCCAAGCTCTGGAGAACAATTACGTATACGGAACATTGTAGACTTGAAATTGTACCAACCTAGGATTGATTAATACCACAGAGTGGGTAATTTGTACAGTATGTAAATATAGAGTGAAATATTTAACGATTTGCTAGATTGCCATGCTTTTGCCTGACCAAGAGGACATTAAAGAAGTTGTAATTAATAAGTAATTAATTCTGACTAAATAATTTAAGAGTAACTGATTATTAATCAATTGAAAAATCCAAGCTGCTAGTTTAAGTTTTCAGCTGAGTCACAGTAGATTAAGGAATGTAAATATGATTTTGTAACTAGCTGTAAGATTTCATAAACATGTGATTTACTAGTCATTGCCTATGTACTTAGACGCTGTTTTAAGTTTCAGGCTAGTACATGCGTGTGACGATGGACAGTGTCGAGTTATCCACTGTGATAGTGTTAATGGACTCCTTGAGATTACTCGGGAGTGAGTTTTTCCGAAAGAATTCAGTGAAACGGACGTTCTGGAAATGCCGTTACAAGGGCGAGTGAGATCAAGCGTGCCGCACAGGCGGGCGCAACAATACTAACGAGGCGGAGCCGCCGTCGGCTCTTGTGCCGCTGTGGGCTCTTGTGCCGCTGTCGGAATTCTTTGTACTTGGGGGTACGGAAGGCAGAGTTGTTTTTCTTCCCGGACAGCCTATGTGAAAGAATTCTGTTGTCAATTTTTATGTTTTTGTCGATCTGCTGTATATTATTTTCTTGTTTAGCGTTAAGTGGACTCTCATGACGAGAATAGCAATTATGAAAAGGTTGTATAAAATGTGTATTCTATGTAATTAATTATTAATTTGCGTATTTTGATATACCTGTTTTTTATGACCATGTACTCTGGTTAATTTTGTAAATAGAATTCCATTTCTTGGTACTGTTAGGAATTTTGATGATTTTAGAATAGCTAAATCATTTTCTATGTTTTCTATGAATTTTAAAATGTTGTCAACCTCTTTTCTTTTGTGTACGATGACAGAGTGGAATACGATTAGGAGTGTCTCCACTCAATTATTATGGTCTAAAAATTGGTTTATGGTTAATCAGCCTAATGCTAAAATTTCTTGATGTTTTGAGCACATGCATATCCGCTGTTTTTTTTTTTTTTTGGGGGGGGGGGACATTTTCCGAGTCTGTTTAGGTTACATGAACATCCTCAGACAATGTGGGGTACGTGTAAATGCATATCCTCCTATTTACATCTATTGTACTATAAATTTTTTTCCTTAATTTGTTACCTGAAGATATGACGTTTCTGTGTCTTTGTATATTGTAATTGTTTGTCGATGTATAATTGATTTGTTTTGTAAATATTATTTGTATTTTACGCTGGTTCTGGCCTAGTGAAAACTATGCTATCGAACGATTACATCGATAGGTCGTGTGGAGAACCAAAAGTGTTTAGGATGAGCAGTGTCTGGCTGGAGGAGGGAGTGGAGCAGGTGTGTTGTGTGACGCTCCCGCGAGTTGCCGCGCTTTCGGGGTTTGGCAGCATGTAATTGTGATCGACTTGCTATGTTAGTTTCTGACATGGTGTCGCGGACGGGAGCGTTAGCTGGCACACATCAGGAGCCCATTTCGGCTGGAGACCGTGTCGAGTAGAAGGCGCGCCAACATCCAGCGTCTACAACAGCGACGGCCGACAATGAGTGACTGTCGCCCCCTCCTCGATCGACGACTTCAAACCTTCAATCAACCAACAAGGAAGACTGGTAGAACGTAAAGTTTTAGAACTGTATGGCAGACCTCAGCTTTTCAAACTGTTAAATTTTTCTCACTTAATTGCAGCAACGTAGCATGAACCCTTGTTGCTCATTGTCCCAATTGCATTACCAAGCAGGGTCCCTTCCTTTTCCGGAATGAACCCGAGTGTCGTTGAAATTCAAACGCCAGCATTAAAGTAATACCATTCGATTTCACTGCTTTAATTTCAAAGTTCAGTTAAGGTATTCATAGCTGGCTACGATATTTAAATTACACAAGCACAACTTAAGAGTGCGAGTTTTGCTACCGTATTTTAGCTTATCTGTGACTGCAGCTCAGTTTGGTACGTACTAAATTTTACTATTGTTAATTGTTCAGAATCATTTAATTCAAGTTCAAAGTTAAATCTCTTATTTCTAAATTGCGTAGATTCAAGTAGCTTTTGAAATGATTGTTGAGGTATCCCAACACTAACCGTATTTTACTGAATTTCGATGTGCTTCAGAAACAAAGCTCGCTATTAATTTCAGTCACTAAATTAACTTTCAATTTTCCGGTTTTATTAATTCTTTTGCTAAATGATGTCAGAGTGTGGCGAAATTTATTACTTCTGACAAACTTTAAGTTTTCACACTACACGTGTCAACCTTCAGTTGCCACGCTTCTAGTGCTAATTAATGTGTAATAACCTTTCTTTTTCAGTTACTATAGTAATTGTCCATAGGACTGGCGACCATAATTTCCCCCAAATCTCAAATATCTAATCACCGCTAGTTAATTGTTAACGTAATGGCCACACATTTAATTTCTTTATGAACTTTACACCGTTTCAAAATTAATTTCCACCAGTTTCATTTGCATTTTTCCTTTCATTTAGATGTAACCCTTTCCTCCCTCTTTACCGACAGATTAACTTCGGTGACGATTGCTTTTCCCAAATTTCCATTAGGTACACGCGGTTTAATTTTTCACTGTCATTAAGGTCGATAAGTGAGGGGGAGGTTACAAGGAAACACTAAGGATTCTGTAAGATCATAGGATGTGGGCATAAACTAAGGTGCTGGTGGTGTGTGGTGTGGAGATGACAACAGCTATGGCGTGAATGGTAGGAAGCAAATGAAATAGGGGACTGGATTGTGGATCAAGTCATTGCACCAGGATGAGGGGATAGGGAAGGGTGGGGAAAGAGGTGGTTGGGGGGGACCTGACATATGTTAGTAGGAAAGATGGATAAATATCAGGGCTTATTTCATTGTCGGGAGATGGGAGGGGCAGGGGGTTCTTAAAATTCCTCTGGTTGTGTGTGTGGGTGTTGAGTTGATAGAATGAGTCGGTATAATCACAGCAGCATTCGAGGATAAGAAACTGGAGGGCCAACAATGGGATTGTTGAGGTCGAGTTTTGCGAATAGAGTACGATACACGGATGTGTTTAATGTGGATGAGTAGTGCTGTTAAATTTATGAAATAGTAAAGGATCCATGTAAGGAAATGTAAAAGTATACAGGTTGTGTTTAATGATTTCGAGAGAGGGGTAGGACTTTATGGAAGCGGATTTCAATGCAACACTGACGTAGTATAAGAGAGATCTCATCAAGGTTCTACAGACGTGGAGGATATGGCAGGGGTGCAATCCAGTGTTCATTTAGCTACTTTTTTCATTAGTTCAACAACGCATGTCTTTTGCACTCCAAATAAAAGTTCGTTGTTCATCCCAAAATTATATCTGTGAAGAGGTATCTACTTCAATACATAACTGTGTACTGTCAAAAGATGGGACTGAAACAACACATTACAGCCTTACGCATTGAAGGCAGTCAGTTGCATTCGGTGCTCAGACCGGCGAGCCGTACTTCTCTGGCACAAAGGACTTGAAATTACCTGCAAACAGCTGGCGCTGACGCGTCACCCGACGCCAAACTTAGTTCTTCGTGACGAGGGCCCAGCCAGGTCGCTACGTGGCCGTCACACACCTCGTCTGTACGGCTGCAAGAGAGCTCTGTCCACTGACAAGTCACAACGCAACCCACGTTACACACCATTTCAGCATCGAAATTAGTAGAAAGACACCTATCTTATCCAGGCGCTAAGCAAAAGAGACTTGAAAACTGTGTAGTATTATTCTTTCTGAACCATCATGCATCCAGTATGAAACGGATAAATGCGAAACTTTCAAGATGTACTGAACATGGCTTCTATTTCTCCTCGTTTCATTTCTTACAAGAGAAGTCAGAGTCGACATGTCGACAAGTGATGCAATTTATTTGACACTAGTAGCTAATGCCATTTGAAATGAACAAGTAAAGCCGATAGCAACTAATGTTCATCAGTGTTCTTGTCCAAAGGTAGATTTTCACATGGTAACTCCCCATGCTCCCCTGTTTTCTACCATCTTCTTCAGGTCTGAGTAATTTCCGCTTCCTTTTATTTCATCTACATCTACTGTTACATGATCACTCTGAAACTCACTATTAAGTGCTTGGCAGAGGATTCATTGAACCACCTTCAAGCTGTTTCTCTGTGGTTTCAGTCTCGAACAGAGAGCGGGGAAAACAAACTCTTAAATCCTTCAATGTGAGCTCTGATTTCTCTTATTTTCTTGTGATGACCATTTCTCCCTATGTAGGTGGGCACCAACAAAATATTTTCACACTCTCAGGAGAAAGTTGGTGATTACAATATGATAAGAAGATTCTGCCGCAACGATAAACATCTTTGTTTTAACGATTGCACCCCAATTCGCATATCACATCCGTAGCACTCTCTCTTCTGTTACGCGATAATACAAAACGAGCTGCCCCGCTTTGGACTTCTTCTCTGTCAGTTCTATCTAATACGGATCACACACCACACAGCAATATTCCAGAAGAGGGTGGAAGTGCGTGGTGTAAGCAGTCTTTCTTGTAGACCTGTTGCATTTTCTAAGCGTTCTGCCAATAAATCGCAGTGTTTGGTTTGCTTTCCCCACAACATTATGTATGTGATCGTTCCAGTTTAAGTTATTCGTAGGTGTAATCCCAAAGTATTTAGTTGAGCTTACAGTCTTTAGATTAGTGTGATTTGTTGTGTAGCAGTGGAGTCATTTTAGTACTCATGTGGATGACATTACACTTTTCATTATTCAGAGTAAATTGCCACTTTTCGCACCATACACATATCTAGTCTAAATCATTATCTATTGGTTTTGATTATCTGATGACCTTACAAGACGGTAAATGACAGCATCATCTGCAAACACCGTAAGAGAGCTGCTCAAGATTGTCTTCAAAACCGTTTACATAGATTAGGAACAGCAGTGGGCCTATAGCACTTCCTTGAGGACGCCAGATATTACTTTTGTTTTACTCGATGACTCTCCGTCAGTTACTACAGACTGTGACGCTTGTGACAGGAAATCACGAGACGATACTCCATTGACACGCAATTTGATTGCATTCACTTTTGAGGAACGGTGTCAAAAGCCTTCTGGAAATCTAAAAGTATGGAATCAATTTCATATCCCCTTCGAGAGCAATCATTACATCCTGAGAATAAATAGCTAGTTGTGTTTCATAAGAACAGTATGTTTAGAATCTGTGTTGGCTGTTTTTAAATAAACCGTTTTCTTGTAGTTGATTCATAATGTTCGTACACAATATACACTGAAGAAGAAAAATCACAACACGAAGAAGGGGTAGTGCGACAAAATGAAAGTTGGTAGGAGTGTTTCTGCATCTGAAAGATGATGTTTATTCATATTTTGCGACAGTCGGATAAGAGTGGTGTTAAAGACGCTACTATGAGAATGCAAATCAGGTGTGCTTGAAATACACGCTGTAGTTGTCTTGAGCGTTAGTTACCTATGATATTGGGCGAGGTGAGCTGATGTTAGTCAAGAATGCCTTTAAGTCGACAAGGACTCCATTATCAACAGCTCACTGAGGTTGAACGAGGTAGATTAATAGGGCTACGAGAAGTTTAATGTTTCTTCTGCGATATTGCAGGAAGACGTGGGAGCAATGTAGCCAGTGTACGTGATTCCTGGGAGCGCTGATAACGAGAATCTATGGTCCCAGGAAGACCAGGCTCTGGACGACCACGTAGCACTAACTAGATGGAAGATCACTGTGTTTGGCGTATGCCTGTGGCGCGTCATACTGCATCCGGAACAGCAGTCTGAGTAGTAGTTGGCACCACAGTGACACAACGTACAGTTACAAATCGGTTACTTCGAAGGACAACACCGAGCCAGCGGCCCTCTAACGAACATTCCACAGGACCCAAAACGCCGTCATTTGCGACTTCAGCGGTGTCAAGCGAGGGCTCATCGTAGGGTAGGGTGGATGTTGTAACGTAGCAAATTATTACGCGTTTGTCATCTTGCACTGAAATCGTAGCTTGCCGTGGAGCCGGGAGGAGAGCAGATTTTGGTTTTGACGCTGCATCCAATACGTAACACATACTCTCTATGAATCTGAAGAACCTGAGATTTCAAATCAATAACTTCAGTGAAACTTCCTGGCAGATTAAAACTGTGTGCCCGACCGAGACTCGAACTCGGGACCATTGCCTTTCGCGGGCAAGTGCTCTACCAACTGAGCTACCGAAGCACGACTCACGCCCGGTCTCACAGCTTTACTTCTGCCAGTATCTCGTCTCCTACCTTCCAAACTTTACAGAAGCTCTCCTGCGAACACAGTTTTAATCTGCCAGGAAGTTTCATATCAGCGCACACTCCGCTGCAGAGTGAAAATCTCATTCTGGAAACATCCCCCAGGCTGTGGCTAAGCCATGTCTCCGCAATATCCTTTCTTTCAGGAGTGCTAGTTCTGCAAGGTTCGCAGGAGAGCTTCTGTAAAGTTTGGAAGGTAGGAGACGAGATACTGGCAGAAGTAGAGCTGTGAGACCGGGCGTGAGTCGTGCTTCGGTAGCTCAGTTGGAAGCCGGCACGGTAACTCAGCGTGTTCGGTCAGAGGGTTAGCAGCCCTCTGTAATAAAAAAACTGAGTTAATCGATCAACAACGAACCTAATCGGCTGTCTTACGACGTCCGCCCCGAGCAGATACAACGAACAAAAACTAACAAAATGAGATTAAAAAAAAAAAAGTTGGTAGAGCACTTGCCCGCGAAAGGCAATGGTCCCGAGTTCGAGTCTTGGTCGGGCACACAGTTTTAATCTGCCAGGAAGTTTCATATCAGCGCACACTCCGCTGCAGAGTGAAAATCTCATTCTGCAATAACTTCAGTGTTTTCGGAGATATAAATTTTTACCTAAAACTGATAAAAACCGTACTGGGACTGTGAACTTGACATAGAGACTGTAATGTATTCATCTAAAGTATCAAGTGAAACTACAATGAAAAGGATAGGTTAATCTAATCTACTCGTAATTTTCAGGAATTTTCCTTAGTTTCATTACCACAGACTTCTGACGTAATTAAAATTACTTTGGAGAAATATTATGTCATCGTGTTTTGGTTGCGTGAGTGTTTCGCAGAGACTGAAAGAGTGAATGAAGGACATACGTAATGTGAGGATGTGGTATTTTATTAAAATTAGGGAAATGTATGTGTGAGAAAGCTGTTGTGCAAGAGGGGAATTTGTGATGTATATCTGAGTGAGCTTGATTTTCTAAAAGGCAGCCTGGAGGGGCGTTGAGTCGTAAATTTGTTAGTACTTTAATTAGTGGAAAGGAATAGTATTTTGTTTTCATTAAATTTCATTTGGTTTCGTAATTATAAGATTTGTAGTCTAAATTACTTGTGGCAGTGTGATTGGCTGACATCAGAAATGCCGGGAGTACTGAAGTACTCGACATGATCTGATTGGGCGCTTAACATACTAGCCAATAGGAACTCAGCATTTCCCGCGCATTTGAGTGGGGCTTTGTGCCTCAGATCTATGAGTCGAGAGAGTCTCTCGGGAGCCGTCTTCCGGTAGACACCTGCTGTACGCTAAACCGCGCTGAACAAATTTGCACCTAAATGAAGAAATTTGCTAGTTTGGTCGGTTCTCGTGTCGTTAACGAAAAAGACTACGGTATTGAGTATTTTGTGATAGCTTGGAGATATCGAGTGTGAACATCTCATGACGTACATAAACTCCGCGTGGCGTGTTTTGTGCAGATTATGAGATATTATGGCGAGCACTTCTTTACAAGAAGCCTGCTGAACGACTGAATGTGTTAACTTGTAAGCAGTCGTGGGTCAGTGACTAGGACGTTCCAAATATCGGTTCGGACTAAATATCTTACGGCTGCTTTCGGTTGTGAACTTGTAACAGAGACAGTTAGAACACTCTGTAATTAGTGTCGGGATGTTAAACAAGGACTTGATAGCCATTTTCTCTGTTTTAAAGATAATCAACCAACCTAAAGGAAATTTTAGACATTTATTCAATGGAGTGATGCAAGAATCCTGAACACTCGATAGTTTAACTAACTTTCAGATACTGCCCATGAACTGGAGTTACGTGGCCTTCGCGTGGTAGGTATTTAGTCGCATTTTCGTCAACGCTGCTTTTGTCGGCTAAACCAGTATCTACCATCGCAGAGTGAAGGGGTAAACAACCTGAAACCTATCTAGATAGGTGGATAGATTGTTTAAAGTATCGCGTGAAGGACCAACCCTCCCTGCCGCTAGGTTTTTTTTGTGTATTCTGATGAGAGCTGGTTCTTCTTCGGTGCCAGTGAGGACAGTGTGTTGTTAGGAGGTGGCCAGTTGAGGGCTTGCAGCTAACTTTTCTGAGTGCTAGACACACTGGACCTACAACTAGAATTATAATAAGGGGTGCCATTTTGATTGTCAGCAGGGGCACCCTAGTGTTTATCCCATGCACCACGACTACAAACGTATACTGCGGTCAGGTGATTCGACCTGTTTTGCTGCCATTCATAAACAGCATTCCAGGGGGTGTTTTTCAATATACTGCTGTTGTAACACAACATGCTCTATAGGGTGTGAGTATGTTACGTTGGTGTGCGTCCAATCGAGGACATATGGGACATCATCGGACGACAACCACAGTGTTATCCACAAACAGATGTTACACCAGGTATTAATGTACCATCACATCACATTTGCAATGGCTTATCTCGCACGTACATTAAGCTGTGCTCCTGCAATTTTAATCACTTAAATATGTACCCAGACAATTGTATTACCGAAATTTCATTATCTCACATTAATTATTTTTTGACTTTGCAATTTTTTCCTGTCGGCGTTTGTTCAAAAATCCTACTGCAAATCGATACTAGCGATATGGCTCTGTAATTCAGTGTATTACTCCTGTATCCTTTCTTTTGTGTTGGTGTGATTTGTGAAACTTTACATTCTTTAGGTACAGATTTTTCAGCGAGCGAGTGGTGGTATATGATTAGTAAGTATGCAGCTTTTGTATCAGCGCACCCTAAAAGGAACCAGCCAGACTAGTATACAATCTGGAGCTGGAGCTTTGCCACTACTAAGTGAATTAAGCTGCTTCGCAACACTGCGGATATCTACTTGTAAGTGACTCATGTTGGTAGGTGTTCTTGATTCAAATTCTGCAATACCTACTTCGTCCTCTTTTGTGAAGGAATTTCGAAAAACTGTTTAGTAGCTCAGTTGTTGAGGCAGTGTCATCAGCAACATCACCATTATTATGGTGCATTGCCGGCACTGATTACGGGTATCATCTCTTATTAACTTATTTTGTATATATCTCTCAATTGTCGTGATAATATTTCTCTGAATTTAAACCACATCTGCTCTGCCCTTACATAGTCAGGTTGGAAGGAATAGATACTGTCTCTCAGGAAGAGGTTAAGCGAATTTTTGTCTGCTTTTTTTTAAACAGAAGTATTTTGCATTTATTTTTGGTGTGTTTGGATGTTATGGTATTCAATCTCGCGATAACAGTCTTGTGGTCACTAATTCCTGTATCCGTCATGATGCTCTCTATTTGCCTAGGATTCTAAGATCTCGTTCTCTTCCTTCCTATCAATGTCTTCCCACAAACTAATCCTTCCAAAGGGTCTGTTAGCAAGCACTGTCATCTCAATAAATGTCTCGTTAAGTTTTTCCTTTTTCTTATACCCTGTAGCAATCTGCTCCTCTCACAAAACAATGGAACACTCTTTCGTTACTCACTCTTTCCATCCAGTTTATCCTCTTCTCTCTCCTCCACGTCCACATCTCAAATGCTTCTTGCATTTTCCGTCCTCTCGTCTCTGTGTGCATGTTTATGCCCCATATAGTGCCACATTCTAGACAAAATACTTGTCAAGCATTTTTTGGATCTTTATCTAGCTTGCCGCTTAATAGTCTCTTCTTTCTATTGATTGCTTCCTTCGCTTTCTCGTCTTTATGACATCTCAAGTACTCAATAATCATACTGCCAAATATTTAAATGCTCTTACTTGGCTAACAATAAATTCTCCTATCTTAATAAAGGACAATCGCCTTGGTGTGCCGATTACCACACTCTTTCTTTTTGGTGCATAGAATCTCGTACCATATTCCACTCGACTTTCGTCCACATGTTTTGGCATTTTATTTACAGTTTATTGACTTTCTACTGTAAATACCACGTCATCAGCAAATTTTACATGTTCTATTCTCTTTCCACTAATACCTATTCCTCTTTCTCCATCTAAGCCTTTCCCAATTATATCTCCCACGTTTAAAGGGGAGAGGTAACAACCTAGTCTAACGCTCCTTCCAATGCTGCTTCCTTCCGGCATTTCATTTTCAATTCTTATTCTTACTTTCTGTTGTAAATATAGATTCCTTATCATTCGTCTATCCCTCCACTCCACTCCTATTCTTTTGAAAATGTCCATCAGCTTGTCCTGTTAAACTCTGTTGCAAACCTTCCGCAAATCAATAAAACAGCATAATTTTCCCCACCTTCTCAATATATCTTTACCCTATGATTCGTAATAGGCCAACAGCATCACTTGTTCCTTTTCCTCTCACAAAGTCGAACTGTTCTTCCCCAATCCATCTATCCAACTTGCCGTAGAGCTTTTTCATTCAGGATTCCAGCACTTCCAAATCTGCATGAGAAATTAAACTGATAATTCTATGCCCATCACATTTTTTCGTATTTCTCTTTTTCTCAGTTGGCATGATTTCCGTTGCAAGAGAATCATCAGATTATTCCCCTTAGTCGCCTATCTCATTCAGATGTAGACTAGTTCTTTCCTTCGCCTGTTTCCCAAGGTCTTCAACACTTCTGCTTGAAAATTATCGATTACACAAGCCTTCTGATTCTTCATCTCCTTAGCGCCTTTTCTAATTCTGCTACCAAAAAGCTGTACCCCTCTCCGTCTTACGCCACATATTACTTCTCTTCAAGCTTGATTTTCGTGGTATGTGAGCCACCTTGTACGACTCTATATTTATTCGTATCATCCTATGGTTCTTCGGCTAATGTGCCTTCTGCTCCTTCCATTTCCATGTTAGTCTTCTCCTTTTATTTGGCCAATAGTCAACTCTTTTTCAACATATTTTCCGTTATCCATTGTTTACTTATAATTTTGACCTATCTAATTCCTCTATTCGAATTTGAGACCCATGTGTAACGTTTACTTTTGTCATTTTCACATAATTTGTTACCCTGCACTAGTGAGTTTTCTTTGGAAAAGTTAATTATTCGTTCACTTGACTCATTTCTTATCCATAATACAAATTTTACTGCTTTACTTCGTCACTTCCTTCACCTACCTCTGTATTACCATCCCCTATAATGATAATGCAGGCAATTCTGTTCCCTTTTGCTATAAGTTCTTGAATCTTCACACACTGTTCATTCAGCTCCTCATTTCTATGCTGGCTGGTTGGCATGTCTACCTGTATTAATACCACATCTTTCGAACTATACTGTAGTCGTATCATAATCAACGTTCCATCTAAATATTGCACTTTCACTATCTCATTTTCCAGTTTCTGTCCTATCAGTATTCCTGGAGGAGCTTACGGGCGCTCAACGTCGAGGTTACCAGTGCAGTATTCCTACTCCATTTTCACCGCTCTTGATTTCCCCTGAGCATAAAAGTTTGTAATCTCCACTTTCTCCCTCCCTGTTCTTTCCCCGCCTCACTTCACACATGCCAGGCGGATTAAATCAGTTTCTTTTCATGTCCTGTTTTGCATTTTCTAGGTTTCCTAATTGCAGCAGTGCGTGGACATTCCAGGTTCTAACTCGTATCATTTCTTCTTTCAGTCTTCCTTTCTTGGTTTATACACGTTTCCTCTCAATGTGCTATCTTCCCGGAGATCAGAGTGAGAGGAAGATGTAACTCCGAACTCTTTTTCACGTGGAGGCACATACCATGTACTGCTTGGTGAAATATTGTTGTGGTATCTCGTTAATTGCCACATCGGCAGATTACAATGAGCCACTCGCTATGAGTCAGACATTGTCTGTAGAATGTTCTATGGATTACAGTCGCTGCTTGTACTCTTTATGTACCTAAAGAGAAAACGTGCCTCTTCTGCCAGCTTCACCGTTCCGCACAACTCTTTCTCAGCTGTCGCTGCCGTTGCGGTCTTCACCGTTACCAGCCAAGGGAACCTTTCAGGGTGGTATTAGCCGCAGCCAGTTGAACCGAGGATTTCTAACGAGGTGTTACTCCACCGACTACTCCTTCCCCATTACTTAGCACTAGAAGTTAAAAATCACGAAGGCCGGTGTTACTTTGCACCTTGTCATCTGCGACTAAGAGATCGATACCAACGGATGTTGCTAGCTGTTGCTACCGTGACTTCTGCGCATGACTGGAGAATTGTGGCCCGCGGACGCAGCAATACTTCTAGAGGAATCTCTGTTTAAGGCTTTGTTTGAAACGGAAGCTAATATTCCATGTCTTTGCAGTTTTTTTTCCGAGAAATGTAAATCTACTCTTAATGTTTGGAAACACATCGTTCTAACCATACTTCAAACACCAGAAAATATTATGTTTGGTCAGTATCACCTTGTAGGTGATGGAAACCCTGTGAATGTTTTCCTTTTTGCTATGGAGATGTATGCCAACTAAAGCCAACAAAAGAAAATGCGTGAAGATTATATCATATACAAAATGATGGTTACAGTTTCAGACGAACATTTAAATGATGCAGATGTATTATTAGGAACGACTGCAACACTCAAAGATATAGACTGCAAATCTACTGGCAGCAGAGAATCTAAACATAATTACACTTCTGTAGACTTTATATGTGATATTTTAAGTAAATTTGTTACCATACTTTATCGTAAAGAAACCTGCAAGAAGGATGTATGTCATATGCTGCAAATATATTTCTTACATTGGGATATTAACAGCATTGCATTCCACACGACTAATAGGTTGGAAAATGAAGCGATCTAACATTATAGCCTGTTTTAAGTGTGTAGCCTTGGTAGTGTGTATGTTTATGTTCTCTCTTACCAATACCCTCCTGGTACTGATCCCAGACACTAGAACAATACTTCAGAACTGATAATGTCGTTGATTTACATAAAATGGTTTGAAGTCCATCCGTCTGGTGCTCCATCTTGCATAAAAACCACCCGTTTCTAGTTCTTCTCAACCGTCTGCTATTACATAATAACACTTTCAAATCTACTACTATACACCGATACTCAACATACTCTGTTCATTCACATGTCGCAAAATCTGACGTTCTACTCCTAGTCTGCTGCAGATTAAATCGGCAAAAGTACTACAGGGCGGGTTGGTCAAACACAGTGCGAGGGGGTCTTTCAGTCTCTAACTTTATCCTAAGAATGCCAGAATGTCCTGTGACTCCCATCCACAAAGAGACAGATCGTAAATTACGCACTATGCTCGAGGTGTTAGAAATATGTAGATCGCTGAATGGTATACTTTGATGATGTATAAGTTCGAGAATTAACAATGAAAGGACGTACTGCACAGTCATCTATATACATTCGCAATGGTACTCTCAAAGTAGAGGAAGGACGGTTTAGTGATGATACTGAAATTAGAAAGCATGCTGTCGCATCAATGGTCAGGTTTGAAATTTCTGTCAAATTGCTAAAATTGTTCGCACTATCAACTGTGATGCTTATTATTACAATACATCGACGGTGTCTTTTCAATCCCATCTGTCGATTGGGGCATTGTTGGTTACCACATAATGATTGACTGGCATCAATTGTTTAAGATGATGAAGGAGCCTTGGTGGAGGGGCAACACCTTCTGGGGGTGGCTGGCACCGAAACAGTGATCACGTACATGACTGCAATAGGAGAAATGAATTGAAACGGAACACAGAGTCATCAACTATCCCATCATCACTGTGACAGATGAGTTTAAATGTAGGGGTCATCAATCACGTTCGGACAGCAGTTTGGAAACGCTCCACAATGCCGCAAAACTCTTCCAGTTTCCTTATGTTGTAACTGTCTTTTATTTAAAATAATCCAGTGTGCGTTATGGTAGCAGCAGCAACAACATGATTTACAACGTGGGACGTCTAGTTTTCTGTGAGAGACAGTGGATTAGAACGTGTTAATATCAGTTTAGAACCAGATACAGACCTCAAAACCGTGGCGGAAAAAAATGTATGGCAATGTACAAAGAGTGTTGCAGTAGAAAAAAACCGTGTTTCAAACAACGACACAGGGGCACAGTGAGCGTCTCGTGAGACTTATAGTATTGTCTGTGGGATACGGTCTTCCTCCTACAGTACAGGCGATGAAACTTCACACTGGTCTATGAAATGGATTAATACCCATATATTTAATGGGATCACCACATGTGTTCGATGCCGGCACACAGACTGTATTTGTATTTGATGTATGGGAGGAGAGAGATGCAGTAAAAATCTTATCACGTTCTCTATCAGCTGAAGTTAGTGGAGCTTCCATAGTTTGTAATTTTTCTCTGTTGGATGGTACAAAATAACGAGGATAGTATGTTGGGGTGATAGACGAGAATGGGGCCTGAGGGACGCGGATCTGCTTCGGACTGCAGTACCTGTATGATGTTGAGTCTTCCTAATTTTCTCTATAAGAAACACAACCGTGACTGTTCGTACTGCCTTTATACTACCTCGTGTTGCAGCAGCAGGTTTCCTTTGGCGATGACCATACACATCGTACACTGTTGCCAGAGCTACGACAACATGTTCCCATTTCCACCGAATGGTCAAAAAACGGTCCTGTCGCACTAACTCATGTCACTCTGCTTCTACACAGGTTGCAGAATGTGATAGATATAGCGGTCTCCGGCTTCTACTCAGTTTTTTCTTAAATTGGGACGATCACATGGGCAAAGCTGCATGAATGGCAGCAGTTGAACGAGGCATAGGGACTGCCTAAAAAGCCACGTTGGAATTTAACTGCAACAGACAGATTTGGAAAATGTGACTCGTTCCGAGATATGAGAGTGCGACGAATATGATCCACTAGTGGCTGTAATAATTAAAGGAGTTCTCCATAGGATCCGACGCAGGTATGTGGTTCAATGGGTAGACTTGATTCCAAATCGCAGACAGCATTTCTACTGGAGAGAATAACATTAGAGATATGAAAAGTCTGTGTATATTTCTTACGGCATCAATCAGCACTTCTCAATCAACCATCGCCTATAACCCAGTCGATATATCGCAGAGCCTCCGACACTGCATCGAGACAGAATGGGTTACAAATACTGGAGAAATATCTAGCGGCGGCATGGGGGAGTTGCATATACCGGCTTCATACTGCATTCCTTAGTCAAATAACTTTCTAAATTCCGTGATTTTGTTGCGAGCTTAAACGCGTCGGCGACGTGTTACCACGTTATTGGTTGATAATATACACTCTGGCAATCGCCGTCTATATTCAGTGCTGCGGTATTTGTCTGGAAAAACCACTTCATTCGCAGGTAATGCCATACCACGATTTATAAGCCTTGTATAGCTTTTAACATGGGTATCGTTAGCGATACTTGTGAGCACCTGTAGAATCAAGACCGACTATGATAGTATTATGGTTGTTGCGATATTCTTTTTAGCATCTGGCGGTTTGTAAGACGATTACGCCGCTCTTTCTAAGACACAGTGGCACCACTCGCTGGAAAAACTTATGAGACATTTCCACCCAATTGCTGATTTTTCGGTCAGTATTGTTTCTTATCGCCAGTGATCAGTTATTGGCGAAGAATTATACTTGGTAGTAGGGGATGCGTGATACGTTCGCCTTGAGCATCAGGCTTATAAAGTATGTGTGCGTTCCGACATGTGCAAAGAAAATGAGTATGTCCAGTCGTAAGGAAGGTATGTATTTGACTTGGAATACTGCGACAGCAAAGTGAATAGAAGATTTTTTTTCTTGGGAAGGTATGTCAAGTCATAAGAATGGAACAGATATTTTTATTTCCAGAGCCACAGCCATCAGCAGGGGGTATTTCCGATACTTCGCTCATTGTCGAATGTCATCCAATTGAGACCGCAATCGTAGTATTTAATTCTAACTATAGCGATCAAATATATGTGTAGTCAGTTTCCTAGGAAGATTCTGTCTGGGGGTGCGGGGCGCGCGGCGGCGGTGGCCTGTGCTGGGTTCAAATGGTTCAAATGGCTCTGAGCACTATGGGACTCAACATCTTAGGTCATAAGTCCCCTAGAACTTAGAACTACTTAAACCTAACTAACCTAAGGACATCACACACACCCATGCCCGAGGCAAGATTCGAACCTGCGACCGTAGCAGTCCCGCGGTTCCGGACTTCAGCGCCAGAACCGCACGGCCACCGCGGCCGGCCCTGTGCTGGGGATGTTTCACATTTCTGCCTAACTGCACTGTTGGGGTGCAGGAACGTAGCTGACCTAACCGTGTCGTCCTCTAGACGGTTGAATACTGAACTAATATTCAGTATGTGTTGGAAAGCCTTCATGATCGCGTGTGTTCCCCGTGGAAATTTGAGAAGGTTCAATATGGACGTACTGTTTGCTCTGTACCATTATTCCCTCCCACGTTAATAGTATAGTTGACAGCTTCTGCACATTTCCTGTCTTTATTTAGTTGAGAGAACATCGATTGTCGTGTGTGTTGTGTGCATCTAGCAGGTGAAAGACCGGTGGAAACACGTCTGGTGGATCTCTAGACATGAGAATCACCTTGGTTGACTTTGTAAATTATAAGGATTATTTGGAATTTGTTACATCAAAAATGGTTCAAATGGCCCAGAGCACTATGGGACTTAGCATCTAAGGTCATCAGTCCCCTAGAACTTAGAACTACTTAAACCTAACTAACCTAAGGACATCACACACATCCATGCCCGAGGCAGGATTCGAACCTGCGACCGTAGCAGTCACGCGGTTCCGGACTGAAGCGCCTAGAACCGCTCGGCCACCGCCGCTGGCATTTGTTACATCACTGACATCGGTATTCACGAGTCGAAATATCAGTTTCCTCTCTTTTTTCGAGTTTTCACGTAAAGGTGTTCGCAGACGAGATAAGTTTCTAGTTACTCAGTGGTTTACAGCATACTCCACCTCGCTAAGGTTTCGGGTTTCTAGAGAAATAGTTTCCAGTCTATATCTTCGGAATTATACTGCGCAAGTGATATTACTATGCAAGCGATATTCCTATGTGCTTGATATCGAGAAGCACCGCGAAAATGGTTTGATATTCTGGTAAACAATGTGAAAATACATATGATCCCAGAGTCTGGAGATGGTTGTAGAAAGCAAGCAAGCAAGCAAGTCGGGACCAGAAACAGTGACGCCTTTGTGACAAGGGAACCGACCCAGCCTTTGTACAACAGTTCGTAGAGTGACCTCGGTCCGCTGAGGGTACTCTGGTCATGTGTCGCGCCAGTGTGTGTGCGGGGGCAGATGTCTTGTGACCGTGGGCTGAGTGGATGACCTACTGAGTTCTCGGGAAATATCTAGTGCTGTGAGGACTATATGCAGTCCATGTGCTTATGCTATCTGTCTTTGCAGTATATGTACTACTGTCTGATGGTCCGTAGCTATAGTCAAGATGCAGAAGTGGTGATTCTGTAGGGCGCAGGATACGAATGGTGTGTTTACTACATCGAAACGGTATGTGGTGATATATAGGTAGATAGGTGATCGGTTTCACGCTGAAATACTGAAACTTCTGTCGCCACTGGCAGAACAGTGTAATTGAGGCAATGTCTTTCTGTACTTGATGATATGTAGACCACTTTGGCATGGTTTAACTGTCTGTGCAGTGTGGCAATCTGTACAAAATAGTTTTGCTGCTGAAAGTCTCGTCTGCAGAAAAAGGAGGATAGTGCTTCCACACCGTCAGCATCAGTAATTTGGTGTTAAATTCAGTAATAGCCAATCCGAATGCTCCATTCATTCTCAAGACATCCTTTGTGTTGGGATATAAAAGCGTGTACATAGCAGTGAGAACGTTTACCGTTTCGGAGATGTTTCTTGAAAGCATGTCGTCACGATTCCATGAAGGGTAACACGTGATGAACGGGATGCCTCTTTAGGACCACCAGGAAGAATGCATTCGGTGTTATTCTGGACTGCCGCCCGCTGTGAGCGAGCAGTTATAGGCGCTTCAATCCGGAACCGCGCTGCTGCTACGGTCGCAGGCTCGAATCCTGCCTCAGGCATGGATGTGTGTGATGCCCTTAGGTTAGTTAGGTTTAAGTAGTTCTAAGTCTAGGTGACTGATGACCTTAGATGTTAAGTCCCATAGTGCTTAGAGCCATTTGAAGCTTTTTTTTTATTCTGGACTATTTCCTTAAACAGGTCCTGTTAGGACAAGAATTTCCCTGCAGACACGCTGTGACATCACAAAAACTCCTACAACAACAATAAAAGCTACCATTAACTATTTCTGTGATACTTACAATTCCAGGAAGGGCCTGATATGCAATGGACTGGCTGTCCCATTAGGATCGCTAGGAAGAATGCAACCTGTGTTATTCTGGCTATTTCGTAAACAGTTTCAGAAAGCATTGCAACAGATTTCTATGGAACGTCCAGAGGTAGATTTGGCCCTTATTTATACAGGCATGTGACGTCAATATAACACTGACAACATTTTAGCTGCACTTGAGATGGTGAGTCGCATCATTGCACCAGCAACGGTGGTTAGGTAAACGTGTGCGTTCAAATGGCTCTGAGCACTATGGGACTCAACTTCTGAGGTCATCAGTCCCCTAGAACTTAGAACCAATTAAGCCTAACTAACCTAAGGACATCACACACATCCATGCCCGAGGCAAGATTCGAACCTGCGACCATAGCGGTAGCGCGGTTCCAGACTGTAGTGCCTAGAACCGCTCGGCTACCCAGGTCCAGCAAGCATGTGTGTGGCTGGAGGCATCTCGCAGGCTGGACCGACATGCTCTCCCTCGCCTGGTGTGTATGCCTTGGGGCTTCTATAGGGAAAAGTTCACTGATACGTTGCGGTTGAATTTCTTAACGATAGTTTGATAGCGTTTCTTACATGTAATGAGTGTTTGAGCATTGGATTATTTCGGCTCTTTAAGCATTGTGAGCGCATTTACAGATCATTATACATGCATTATTTAGCCAATTTTACACGTAGTGAACATGTCTGTTGCATAATTCTGTGAACATGTCTGTGGGCTGTGCAATGCATTATTTCGACAGTTTACAATTAGTGAGCGTGTTTGCAGAGCGTTTTACATGCATTATTTCGACAATTTACGAGTTGTTTGCGTGTCTGTACATCAGCGTATGGCATTATTTCGGTGATTTACGAGTAGTTTGCAGATCTGTATGTTGTGCAATGCATTATTTCGACAGTTTACATTCAGTGAGCGTCTTTGCAGAGTGTTTTACATGCACTATTTTGACAATTTACAAGTTTTTTTTCGTGTCTGCCCTTCAGTGTACTGCATTATTTCGGTGATTTACGAGTAGTTTGCAAGTCTGTAGGCTATGTAGTGTGATCCCAGGCATGCTAGGGCGTGTGCTTTGTATCAGTGTAATAAATAAATAAACTACATAAAATTGATCCCTAAATAAATTGTTCCAAAATAAATAAAGTACACTCCTTCCTCTCCCCAGTAACTGGACACAGACTGTGTCCTTTTCCCGCCATTTTTCCTCAGACCCCCATAGAACGACATCGCCCTCTGGTGGCAGTACTGTGTACTAGGTCAGCTGGACTCCGAACCTCCTGGTGAACACACTGGATGGAGCTACTGCTTATGACAACTCAAATTGTTTAAATAAACACTGCATGCAAAATAAAGATTACATCCATCCTATCCAGCAGCCCAGCACAGGCTGAGTCCTTTTGTCAAGAACTGCAAGGAAGATGTGGTGGTCAGATGACTTAGGTTAGTGGAAGTAGTACAATTGACCGATTTTCCCGCCAAAGTTTTCCCGCCACTTTCTTAGGTTAGTGGAGGTAGCCCAAGTGACCTTCCCCAACCAAAATTTGAACTTCCCGCCATTTCCTGGGGGTGGGGAGGGGAGGGAAGGGGGTTAGGTTAGTGGAGGCTGCCCAATTGATCTTTCTTCCGCCAAAATATGAACTTCCCGCCCTGACGTAATTGTGATATTGCCACATCTATTGCCACCATCTTGGATCCGCCATCTTGAATAAATCTGGCAACAATACAAAGTTGAGTCATGTCCCCCTTGCCCTATATATGGGCCATGTCCAACCTTTGGCTTTAAGACGGCTTGAACTCTGCTGGAGACACTTTTATTGATGTTTCAGACTGCCTGTGGCGGAATAATATCCCATTCTTCATCAAGAACGGAAAGCAGATAATGTAGTTATGTTTTACACTGCTGTTTGGAGCGAACTTGACCTTGTAGTTCATTCCGAAGGTGTTCCGTTGGGTTTACGTCGGGTCTTTAGGCAGACCCCTCCATTTCAGGAATGTTACTGTACACTAGACATTACCTCAGAGAAATTGCTTTATTACAGAGTGCATTATCATCTTGAAAGAAACAGTCATCGTCTCTGAACTCTTCTTCTAACGTATGCTAGTACGTATTGCTGTAAAATGTGTCAAATCATTTCGCATTTAGCGTTTTCCTAAGCATAACTGCGGGACGACAACCTAAACCCGAAAAACGCACCTATGCCATAACGCTACATTCTTCGTGCTTCACTGGTGACGCTGTAGATGAAGGCAGGTAACATTCTCGAGGCAACTGCTAAATCCAAACCCTTCCATTGGATTGCCATAGGATACAGCGTGATTCATCGTTCCAAATCACTCGTCTCCAGTCAGCTACTCGCAATGACGTCGCACTGTACATCACCTCAAGAGTCGCTTAGCATTGACTCTAGAAATGTGTGGTTTATGAGGAGCTGCTCGACTACTGTACCCTATTCTTCTCAAGCCCCTATTCACACTCAGTGAGGTAGCTGGGCAGCTGGTAGCACTATGGACACAAGACTGATTGCTTTTGCTGATGTCGTTGGATTCCTTACAACTATCCTCCGCAATGCTCGACAGTTGCTCTCCATAACTACAAGACGTTTACCTAGTGTACTGTAGTTATTCCTTCGCGTTTCCACTTCACTATCAAATCACCAAGAGTTCACTTGGGCAGCTATAGAAGTCTTGAAATGTCCCTAATGAATTTGTTATACCGGTGACACCCACTGACTAGTCCACATTCGAAGTCACTGAGCTCTCCTGAGCGACCCATTTTGCCATTACTGCTTCTGTACTGACATCGCAACAGTCTCCACCTCCTTTTATAAGAGCGCGTCCGAGTCACTTGACATATAGCGTTCAATTCCACATTACAAAGAACTGTCTGGATACCGTTGCTTATACGTTGTACGAGTATATATTTAACTAACGAGTCCTCCTGATATGCTAGTTTCATTTTTATAAAATGTTATACGTAAAATTGTCCGCAGCTCGTGGTCTTGCGGTAGCGTTCTAGCTTCCCGCGCACGGGGTCCCGGGTTCGATTCCCGGCGGGGTCAGGGATTTTTCTTGCTTCGAGATGACTGGGTGTTGTGTCGTCTTCATCATCATCATTCATCCGCATTACGGTCGGAGGAAGGCAATGGCAAACCACCTCCGCTAGGACCTTGCCTAGTCAGCGGTGCGGGTCTCCCGCATCGTCCCCTACGCTCCTGGGAGTATGGGACCTCATCATCATCATCATCATATATAAAATATAGGGAAGCTATAACAGACCGCGTCCACGTGTGAGTGATTTTCCCCGGAATTTACTTCTGTCTTCCTCACTTACCACCTATGCAAGACCCTCCCAAGCTAACAAGAGGGGTGCTATGCATATGGCTCTGTTAAACTAAGCAAGAACTAGTAACTGTGTATATAATTCTTCTGATCACCTTGAATTCTTAGATTCACGAGGTAATTCGCTGGGCAGTGCATACAACGACCATACGCTGTATATATTTTCTGAATCAGAATCTCACTATATACTGAATAGTATGTTTACATCTTGCAATATCTGCTGTATCCACCCCTTAGTTTGCTTTTCAATATATTCATATATGTTTGCACGTGACACAGACTGTACCCCCACCTACAGTGTATGGATTATTCCTATAATGGACAATTAAGTTATTATAATGCCTTCAGTTATACATTTTCAGTAGCTAAACATTCAGATTACATATACGCTGAAGAGCCAAAGAAACTGGTATACTTGCCTAATATCGTGTAGAGCCCCCACGAGCACGCAGAAGTGCTGCAACACGACGTGGCATGAACTCGGCTAATATCTGAAGTAGTGCTAGAGGGAATTGACACCATGAATCCTACAGAGGGGGTGGAGATCTCTTCTGAACAGCACACTGCAACGCATCCCAGTGTTTAAACTCAGAAGAGTGTTCCTGGAGCCACTCTGTAGCAATTCTGAACGTGTGCGGTGCGGTGTTGTCCTGCTGGAATAGTCCAAGTCCGTCGGAATGCACAATGGACATGAATGGATGCAAGTGATCAGAGAGGATACTTACGTATGTGTCATATGTCACAGTCGTATATAAATGGCTGCCGCTGTGGCCGAGCAGTTCTAGGTGCCTCAGTCCGGAACCGCGCGACTGCTACGGTCGCAGGTTCGAATCCTGCCTCGGGCATGGAAGTGTGTGATGTCCTTGGGTTAGTTAGGTTTAAGTAGTTCTAAGTTCTAGGGAACTGCTGACTTCAGATGTTAAGTCCCATACTGCTCAGAGCCATTTCGTATCGAAATGTATCAGGGGTCCCATATCACTCCAACTGCACTCGGCCCATACCATTACAGAGCCTCCACCAGCATGAAGAGTCCCCTGCTGACATGCAGGGTCCATGGACTCATGAAGTTGTCGCCATATCCGTGCACGTCCATCTGATCGATACGATTTGAAACGAGACTCGTCTGACCAGGCAACGTGTTTCCAATCACCAACCGTCCAATGGCGGTGTTGACGGGCCCAGACGAGATGTAAAGCTTTGTGTCGTGCAGTCATCAAGGGTACACGAGTGAGGTTCGGCTCCAAAAGCCCACGCTGATGGTGTTTCGTTGAGTGGTTCATACGTTGACACTTGCTGATGGCCCATCATTGAAAACTGCAGCAATTTGCGGAAGGGCTCCACTTTCGTCATGCTGAACAACTCCCTTGAGTCATCGTTGGTCCCGTTTTTGCAGGATCTTTTTCCGGCCGCAGCGATGTCGGAGATTTGATGTTTTACCGGATTCCTGGTACTCACGATACACTCGTGAAATGATCGTACGGGAAAATCCCCACTTCATCGCTACCTCGGAGATGCTGTGTCCCATCGCTAGTGCGCCGACAATAACACCACGTTAAAATCACTTAAATCTTGATAGGCTGCCATTGTAGCAGCAGTAACCGATCCAACAACTGCGCCAGACACTTGTTGTCTTACAAAGGTGTTGACGACCGCAGAGCCGTATTCTGCCTGTTTCCGTATCTCGGTATTTGAATACGCATACCTAAACCAGTTTCTTTGGCGCTTCAGTGTAGTTTACTGATGTTCACACGGAGCATGATAGCACTGGGTGAGGTAATTTGATGAAAGAGGTGTTCAGTTGTGCGTCTCTTTGATAAAGGTAGTTATCAACAATCAAGAAAAGTCAAATGAGTATTTATTTTGATTCGCTCTGCCTTGAAGGGCCTTCAAACAATAAGTAGCAACCGTACAATCCGATCACACCTCTCAGGAATCACTTTAAACATAACTACATCATCTTTACATTATAAAGCCCTTAGTATAATTCTACTACCATCTTTACTTGTCTTCAACAGGCTTTGGTAACTTTTGAGCTTCCTATTATGAGACAATTGCGACTACACGAGCACCAATATGTAAAGTAGATTTCTTCTGTTTGCGTTACCGGAGTAGTAAGTCTCACGGAGGGGGGGGGGGGTGTAAAAGTACTACTTTTGGCGGTGAAGACTTATTGGCTAATCAACCAAATATTATTTTCGTAGTCACAGCATCTGTTGCTCAGCTCCTGTTCAAGATTTCGTCGGCGTACTGCAGTTCGTCTGTGTGCATCTGTTGAATTTCAGTGACTAAATCGCATCTAACAGCAGGCTACACAGAATGGAGAAAAGGGACCCGCGCCAAAAATGAGCTCGTACTATAAAAATTTAAACAAAAATAATCATTTGTTTTAAGAGTATGGTGCAGGCTGTCGTAAGAAATGTGGATTCGCAGTGGCGCCTGGACTAACATCTGGCCCTTCAAATAGGTAAATCGCAAAATCTTTTGGAAGAATCGTTAACAGAACTGTGAAAGATTGAAGTGACTTCAGTTTCTCGGAATCGCAGATTTTCTCAATACCTAATTTCATTCAAATCGAAATATGCCACCAGCAGCGGGATCTTGAGCCTTTCTAGCTGGGAAAAGCCCGTATCAGCTAACTTTATCGACATACCGCGCGGAAGTTTTTCGTACTATAACAGAATTTTGATTGTTTTTATTCTTTAATTTTTTGTGTTGCATTTCCGTAACAATCATACTTCATACTTACTGTTACAGTACGTTGTTCCAAAAACTGAAATATTGTTTTTGGTTGGACAGGTATCTTAACAATTGTTCCTTTTTAAAAAGGTATAGTTGTTAACAGCAATGTTAATAAATTGCACTGAATAGGGATAAATGTTAAACAACATAAACTTTACTACTAGAAAGTTTCTTCTCGAAATTATGTGTCTTGAGTGTTACGTTACAGCTAAGCGAAACTTGGACGATAAACAGTACAGACAAGAAGATAACAGTAGCTTCTGAAATGTGCTGTTACAGAAGAATCTAGGAGATTATATGATTAGGTAGGATAAGATAAGAAGACATACTGAAGGAACTGTGGAGAAAATAACTTTCTGACAGAATCTAAGTAAGAAGGTATAGGTATAGAACACCTCATAGACATCATTTTGTAATCGAGGGATGTGTGGAGGATAACATTTGGAGAAGGCGACATGGTTTTGCATACAGTAAACAGGTTCAAGTGGTTGGTTATTACTGTATATACAGAGACGAAGAGACTTGCACAAGGTAGACTAGCGTGGAGAGTAGTATCAAATCCGTCTGCGTACCTAATACTTCTACGATAACAATTACCTCTGAGCAGCAGCGTGCAGAGGAATCCTGATTTAACTGTAGAAGAATATTTGATCAAGATATGGCAAAATATACAGGGTCAATAAAAATGCCGCGCTTGGAGATTGGCATACAGTTCCTCATCCAGATTCAAGAAAAAGTTTAGCTAGCAAAATAAGATTGGATGCAGTTTGAAACACGTGTATGAAAACGAGGAGCTGTCAGTAGTGGGAAAAGGAGGTTCAACACACGTTCGGTTGTTGCCAAATTAATTCCAGATGGCAGATAAAATATAGCGGCTATAGATGTGGCAACATCACAACATGAAGGGAAGTTCAAATTTTGGCTTGAAAATAGATCAATTTGGCTTCCTCCACGAACCCAACCAAATCCCCTCCCCTCCCTCCGTCCTCCTTCCTCCCCTCCTCTCACCCAGACCACCTCCCATCCCCTCCCCCATCTCGAAACTAGAGGGAAAAGGACTCAATCTGTGTTGGGCTGCCGGATAGGATAGATATAAGTATGCATTTTTTATCCAAACAATTTTAATGTCATGAACTGTAGCTCCATCTGGTGCGCTCACCACGAATTCCAGAGTCCTACTGATCTAGTTCACAGCACCACCACCAGATTGCGCTGTCGCCCCTTCCCCTCTCCCCTCTCATGACGTAATCTGGGGGAAAAATGGCAGGAAAAGGACTATGTGTGTAGCTGCCGGACTGGGAGGTCTGACGTAATTGTTTACCGTATTCAGTGGATGAGATGTCTGTGCTGGAGGAGGAGGAGTATGTTTGCTGTAACCATACATCTGAGGACTGTGTCGATAGCAACGATATTTGGTGAAGACGAATACGCTTCATTAAATAATGAAGATGCTGCAGGATGGGGCTAAGTTACACTTCGCAACTCGTGCTGATAAATGCGTGAGCCGTAACTGTAGATCATTCGATAAAATTCCGGTCAGTCTTTTGAAGCGCAAGAGGCAAGACCTTCACGCAGGTGCATGCGCTCCGCTGGAAGAGAGACCACACGCGTGGCTCCCTGCCGCAAGAGTCTCCGCGCTTGCTTGACGAGGACACACAGTAGCTGCAGGGCGGCCGCGCGCACGAAGCTGGAAATACACGCAGATTCCCCCTTCCCACCACCAGCGCTTGGACACCCTTTGCAATTGAACACGAACTGCTTCTGGGTCTATTACATATAGTGTTTAAGCAATGTGCGGAATACTATTACATACGTAAATTGATGATGTCACAGGAACTAAATGTACCGCTGCACAAAGAGAGAGACAAAGCTTTGTAGATGACGTGAGAATATTTAAACAAATACAAGATTTATTCCGAGGATTACCACCACCGCCACACTTGAACGCGACTCTTAAGAGATCCTTACACACTCTTGAAACTGTCACTGAAACACTTCGCGAGCTTTTGTGGAAAATACCCTGGTCTTTGAGCACGAGCTGCTTCAGGAGTTACTAAATCCAATAGAATAAGTCTCTAAATACACTCCCAAAAAGATCGCTGCACAATAGTTTGCCTCAATTTTGCGCTGTATACCGCCACACTTGAACACAGACTCTAAAAAAAGATCGCGACATAGTTGTGAATCCTTCCTGAGACACTTCGCACGCTTTTGTGGGAAACAGATCCGGAAAGCGATATCAACTGCAAGATCTAACTTCTACACGTCAAAACGACGATATTTGTAAATCGAAATAAATATCTCTGTATCTCTAAACCGGACGCTCGCCACTTTTAGAGTTTCAGCTGCTTGTTTGAAGGCACTGACAGAGAAAGATAAAAATTTCTGAGTCCTACAGGCGTTGTGGAGTTCATTACTTTGATGAAACGCTGAGTGGGCTTAGTTTTATATTTCTTGCTGCTGAAGTCAGAGACATTATTTCCATCACTTCTCGAAGCACACACTGGTGTCTAAGCAAAGACGAGAAAATCAGAACACAAACATAATTCGAAGCACTGTCCCATAGGGCGAGAAAAATGGTCAGAATTTTCGGTGAAATTTCAGTGTCCTACAGCTGCTAGTCTGGAGATGTTCTAAAGTCACAATGGCAGATGAAGGACAGCATCTCGCCAGAGGTGGGTCGTCTGCTTGGAGTTGTATCTGAACACTCGAACAAGTAAGACATCACATGACTCTCAGAACTTTTCATAGATACCTTTCCAGTGTCTTGTCCGAAGAAGTCTGCAGAGGGTCTTATGCCCCACACAAAGGAAGTCTTTTGACTTCGGACGTCCTCATACTTCCTGTGAGTCGAACATTCTGATTGGTTCTTACTGAATTTACCTGCCAAACTGTTGCTGCTATCGGTGTGGGGGCACTTTCCACCGTTTTCTGCACACGGACAAATTATGAGACTTTCAGCGACAAAAATATTTTGTACAGATCGAAGGAAAGATACAGCAGCCATATTGCACTGACAGTTAAACCTTGCAAAAGTGGTGTACAGATCATGAAATATGGAAACTACCGCTAATGACAATACCTCAAATACACTGCTCTGCTACTGTGGTGGAAAGCCCGAACTTTTCAGTGTAAAACAGATTTCCAACCAGGCTATATCCTCACATACCATATCGATGTAGTACACACAAGTCGTATCCTGCACCATACAAAACCATCACTTCTGCATCCTACATATAGCTATCGACCACTAGACACTAATACATATCCGCGAAAACAGTCAGATCCCCAAAAATGTTAAGCACACGCAACGTATACAGCCCTCCTGCGAGATAGGACGGTCATCCATTTCAGTCAACGGTCACGAGTCAACAACCCCCTCACACGCTGCCACGAGACGCGATCAGAGTGCGCTCGGTGGACTGCGGTCACTCTCTGAGCCAGTGTACAAAGACTGAGCTGGTCCCCCCTCCCCCCACAAACGCGTTACTTTTTCCAGGTCCGACTGGCTTACTGCCATGCTTCCTACAGTCATCTCCAGACCATGGTCTTACAAGAATATATGTATTTTCACGTGGTTTGCCACAATATCATACCATTTACGCAATAGTTCTCAATGTTGCCATACAGCAACTGTTTTGTTATCTGATACCGCAAGGTTTGCGATTGGTGGAGTGCACAGAGAAGCATGTTGTAAATACTGTTTGTTAAGATTTGAAACACATAATGAGGCCTGGAGAGGAACGAATATGCGATCGATTCTGTAGCTGTATACTGCAGTTACCCAAGACCGTAATACTTCGTTCCTTAGTCAAGGACACGTTATAAAAATCTCTAAGGTGGTGACTGCAATATCCAGCTACAGAATATAACGTGTGTTTGACCCTCTGCAGGCCTGATTAGGTGTTTCAGACCCTATCAAACAATATTTACAATGTGCTTCTCTGTACGATCTACCACTCTACATCTACATCTACATGGATACTCTGCAAATCACATTTAAGTGCCTGTAAGAGGGTTCATCGAACCACCTTCACAGTTCTCTGTTATTCCAATCTCGTATAGCGAGCGGAAAGAGCGAACAATTAAATCTTTCCGTACGAGCTTATCGTAGTGATCATTTCTCCCTATGTAGGTGGGTGTCAACAAAATATTTTCGCATTCGGAGGAGAAAGTTGGTGACTGGAATTTCGTGAGAAGATTCCGTAGCAACGAAAAACGCCTTTCTTTTAATGATGTCCAGCCCAAATTCTGTATCATTTCTGTGACACGTTGTACCGTATTTCGCGATAATACAAAACGTGCTGCCCTCCTGTGAACTTTTTCGATGTACTCCGTCAGTCCTATCTGGTAAGGATCCCACACCGCGCTGCAGTAGTCTAAAAGAGGACGGACAAGCGTAGTATAGGCAGTCTACTAAGTAGATCTGTTACATTCTCTAAGTGTCCTTCCAGAAAACGCAGTCTTTGGTTAGCCTTCCCCACAACATTTTCTATGTGTTCCTTCCAACTTAAGTCGTTCGTAATTGTAATACCTAGGCATTTAGTTGAATTTATGGCTTTTAGATTAGACTGATTTATCGTGTAACCGAAGTTTGACGAACTCCTTTTAGCACTCATGTGGATGATCTCACACTTTTGGTTATTTAGGGTCAGCTTCCAATTTTCGCACCATTCAGATATCTTTTCTAAATCGTTTTGCAATTTATTTTGATCTTCTGATAACTTTATTAGTCGATAAACGACAGCGTCATCTGCAAACAAACTAAGACGACTGCTCAGATTGTCTCCCAAATCGTTTATATAGATAAGGAGCAGCAAAGGGCCTATAATACTACCATGGGGAACGCCAGAAATCACTTCTGTTTTACTCGATGACTTTCCGTCAATTACTGCGAATTAAGACCTCTCTGACAGGAAATCACAAATCCAGTCATATAACTGAGACGATATTCCATAAGCACGCAATTTCACATCAAGTTGCTTGTGTGATACAGTGTCAAAAGCCTTCCGGAAATCGAGAAATACGGCATCGATCTGAAATCCCTTGTCAATAGCACTCAACACTTCATGTGAATGAAGAGCTAGTTGTGTTTCACAGGAACGATGTTTTCTAAACCAATGTTGACTGTGTGTCAATAGACAGTTTTCTTCGAGATAATTTATACTGTTTGAACACAGTATATGTTCCAAAATCCTGCTGTATATCGACGTCAACGATATGGGCCTGCAATTTAGTGGATTAGTCCTACTACCTTTCTTGAATATTGGTGTGACCTTTGCAAGTTTCCGGTCTTTGGGTACAGTTCTTCCGTCGAGCGAATGGTTGTATATGATTTTTAAGTATGGAGCTAATGCATTAGTAAGCTCCGAAAGGAACATAATTGGTATACGGTCTAGATCAGAAGACTTGCTTTTAGCTGGCCGCTGTGGCCGAGTGGTTCTAGGCGCTTCAGTCCGGAATCGCGCTGCTGCTACGGTTGCAGGTTCGAATCCTGCCTCGGGCATGGATGTGTGTGATGTCCTCAGGTTCGTTAGGTTTAAGTAGTTCTAATTCTAGGGGACTGATGACCTCAGATGTTAAGTCCCATAGTGCTTAGAGCCATTTGAATCATTTTAGAACTTGCTTGTATTAAGTGATTTAAGTTGCTTCACTACTCCGAGGATATTTACTTCTACGTTACTCATGTTGGCAGCTGTTCTCGATTCGAATTCTGGAATATTTACTTCGTCTTCTTTTGTGAAGGCATTTCGGAAGGCTGTGTTTAGTAACTTCGATAGTATCTCCATTGCTACTGCGCAGAGAAGGCATTGATTGTTTCTTGCCGCTAACATACTTCACATACGACCAGAATCTCTTTGGATTTTCTGCCAGGTTTCGAGACAATGTTTGGTTGTGGAAACTGTTATAAGCATCTCGCATTGAAGTCCGCGCTAAATTTCGAGCATCTGTAAAAGATCGCCAATCTTGGGGATTTTGCGTCTGTTTAAATTTGGCATGTTTGTTTCATTGTTTGTGTAACAGTGTTTTAGCCCGTTTTGTGTACCAACGAGGATCAGCTCCGTCGTTTGTTAATTTATTTGGTATAAATCTCTCAATTGCTGCCGATACTATTTCTTTGAATTCAAACCACGTCTGGTCTACTCTTATATTATTGATTTGGAATGAGTGGAGGTTGCCCCTCAGGAAGGAGTCAAGAGAATTTTTATGTGCTTTTTTGAACAGGTATATTTTTCGCTTATTTTTGGAGGATTTAGGGATTACAATAATCAGTCTCGCTACGACAACCCTGTGTTCACTAATCCCTGTATCGGTTTTGATGCTCGTTATTAACTCAGGATTATTTGTTGCTAAGAGGTCAAGTGTGTTTTCACAACCGTTGATCATTCGCGTGGGATCATGAAGTAACTGCTCGAAATAATTTTCAGATAATGCGTTTAGCACAATTTCGCATAATATTTTATGAGTACCTCCGGAATTAATCATGTATTTTTGCCAAAATGTCGAGGGTAAATCAGAGTCACCACCAACTATTATCATATGAGTCGGGAACGTGTTTGAAATCGGACTCAAATTTTCTTTGAACCTTTCAGCAACTGTATCATCTGAATTGGGAAGTCGGTAAAAGGATCCAATTATTATTTTATTCCGGTTGCCAAGAGTGACCTCTGCCCATAATAAACCACAGGAAGTATCTACTTGAATTTCGCGACAAAATAAACTACTTCTAACAGCAACAAACACGCCACCGCCAACCGTGTTTAGCCTGTCCTTTCGGAACACCGTTAGGTTCTTCGCAAAAATTTAGGCTGAGCTTATATCCGCCTTTAGCCAGCTTTCAGTGCCTATAACGATTTGAACATCAGTGTTTTCTATTAGCGCTTGGAGCTCTGGCTCTGGTACTTTCCCAACACAGCAACGACAGTTTACAACTGTTATACCAAAGGTTCCTGTATCTACGTTCTTCCTGTGTTCAGCCTGCACCGTTTGTGACTGGCGGCCATCTTGTGTTTTCCCGAGCCCCACTAACCTAAAAAACCGCCCAGTCCACACCACACAGCCCCTGCTACCCGTGTAGCCGCCTCCTGCGTATAGTGGCCACCTGACCTATTCATCGGAACCCGAAACACAACCACCCTTTGGCACAAGTCGAGGAATCTGCAGCCTCTCCGTAATTACAAACTGCCTGTATTAAGTCCTTGTTGTCTAGCTCTAGGAGAAGATGTAGTACCCTGACTGTATTCAGTCCGCGGTTAGTGTTACTTGTTCAAATGGCTCTGAGCACTATGGGACTTAACTTCTGAGGTCATCAGTCCCCTAGAACGTAGAACTACTTAAACCTAACTAACCTAAGGATATCACACACATCCATGCCCGAGGCAGGATTCGAACCTGCGACCGTAGCGGTCGCGCGGTTCCAGACTGTAGCGCCTAGAACCGCTTGGCCACTCCGGCCGGTAGTGTTACTTCTATCAACGGTACTGACAGAATCATCACGATGATTGAATTCAAACTTGCCCTGAGTTTTCAGTAATATTCTATGTAACTTAATAGAACTATAGAGTTTAGTAAAAACACAGTATTCCTCATTATCCATTTGAATGATCTCTGCACTATCACCAGAACTACCGAAATTTTCATGTAGCCAGTCATGAATTTCCAAAGCAGTGGGCTGCACACGTCTTGTATTCTTATCAAAGGCGAACCTCAAAGGATTTTCCTGATCGATTCGATGGACATTATTTACGGGTACAAAGCGGCACCTCCGCTTCACGAATTACACAGACAGACGATGAAGACGATGAACAAGAAGTATCACTACTTACAAGATCGGTGGCTGCACGAGGAACACATTATACACGTGCCGTAATGCTTGTTTACATAACACGTCAGATACAACAGAGAGCGCTGGACTGCACGACGACACCGACTGAGCACTAGGCCGCGACTACCCTCGTTTTTTTAATTCTCATTTCTATTAAACCTATTGGCGGGACTAATGTTTTTCTAGACACAATTTTGTCTTGATTTGGGATGAGGAGTTGCATGCCGACCGCTGAGTGTGGTATTTTGTCTTTATCCTGTACACCTACTGTAAAGGTTCGATGTGGAAGGAGCCCTCAATGGCATTCACTCTCTGTACAGAAACTTTTAATGAATAACGACTGCTGCACAATAAGTGTAAAACAAAGCATAGAGCTATAGGTAGAAAGATCCTGACTCAAACGTACTGGGTTTTCAAAAGTGTATTAGCTGCAAGCCTTCAATAACTACAGTAGCAGAATCTTATCGAAAGAACACTCACAAAGCTCAAAGAAATTCTGGCCATCCGTAAAAGGTGTAAGTGGCGTCAAAGTTAGTATCCAGACGTTCATGAATGACAAATGAACAGAAAATGAGGGTAGTAGAGGACGAGCACAAATTTTGAACTACGTTTACCAATGTTCATTTGCAAAGGAGGATCAAGAGAACTGCCGTAGTTAAATTATCGGACCACTGTGAAATGTTGATAAAAAGCTAAAATCAGTAACATGTGTCAAGGCCCCTGGATCCAAGATATCCCTGTCAAATTCGATATAGAATTTTTGGCTGAAATAGTCCCTCTCTAGCCATAATATACCTTAGATCCTTTGAACGAATAAACACTGTCCCTAGTAGCTGATAGGAGGCACAGCTGACACCAGATGTTCAGGACAGGGCGAGGGTAAGGCTACTGTGGGAAGTGGTCAGCCAGGTGTGGGATCAATTACTGAACAACAACAGTAGGGTACTTTTCAGAAAGTGGCCGGGATGTGCCAGGTTTATTCCGAAAATCTACCACTAGAGGATACAAAGTGTGGTGCCTGGGAGGCCACCAACAGACTGAGAGGCATGTTGCCCAAGAGAGGGATGAGAAGGTACGTTTTTAGGGGTCAAAGGCACAGCCTGGCTGCTAAGAGAAGCCAAAGTCTCTTCCGACTCACTCTCGCCAGCCGTCCTGCGCCCCCATGTGATTGTTCGCAGCCCTCTGACTGGTTACTTTAGTGTACTCTGGAAGCGTACCTTCGTCAACGACGCTTTACCAAAGTCTCACCCTGTCAGCGTTACTGACTTTGAAGACGATATGTACTTGAACAGGGCGAATGTTGGCAGTGATACCTGGTGGTACCGGCTACAGTACCAACACAAGCCTGGCTACCCCTCACCAGTAAAACGCTGTACTCCATACAGAAAACAAAAATTGTAATACCAGAAATTTTATTTTGAAAAAGTAAAGCTTCTCTCACTCAGTGTATTGGCTCACCATGCACAGAATCTTTCGTACTAGATAACGAATGATTGGGCCCTACGGGATTCGCGTGAAGAATTTCCTTTTAGAGATGGATGTGGCTGCTTTTAAAGTTTTACACTAAGTTTAGAGAAGATTTCCACCTTGGTTCCAACAGAGACCAAGAATTTTATGAAATACTGCACTCGAAAACTTACATTTCAATCTCGGTTTAGGCATCACTGTTTTAAAGTTGTGTGCACTGACGACTCTAAACAAGAGGACTCGTTTGGCTGTTCAGTAGTATTCCCCGACTGTGTCCTCAGGATCCACCTTCCCCTTGAATGTATTGTATTTTCTGTGGATTCTGAAGGCACTAGAGCAGATGAAGTGTCTTCACGGCAAACAGTTTCTTATCTGCTCCGATTTCCCTTATTACACTTCAATCGCTGCAGCCCTTATGCCCTAAGAGAAAATGGTACACGTTATACATGACCAACTGTGCGTCCTACAGCGGCTGGGGAAGCAGGAGTCATGCTGAAGGGTATCAGGGTATGTGGGAATTCGATGAAGTGAAGAGACAGACAATTCCGCCAAGGAAAACTGCAGCGAATATGACATTACACAACGTGCCATACCCCTTTTGTCTTTGATTCGGCTGGTGAGTCAGAGATCCATGCATCTGTTGGCATAGGAGTGGCTGGCAGTGACTGACAATAAGCTGCGGTTGGTGAAGCCAGCTATCTTGTCGAGGCTTTCGCCATGCCAGTCCGTCTGGCGGGATGGTGTGACCCTCACCCGCTGCCCAATTGGGCGCAGCCCCCTACCGCGTGGCTTTTTACTCCCGTGAGAGGAATCCCCAGTCTGTGATGCCTGTGGTGCGCAAATAACTGTAAGCCACGTTTCAAGCGAGTGCATTTTATATTGTGCTCAGAGGACAGAAGCGAATTTCGGTGGGAATCTTGGTTGAAATGGCACTGAGCACTATGGGACTCAACTGAGGTCATAAGTCCCCTATAACTTAGAACTAATTAAATCTAACTAACCTAAGGGCAACACACACATCCATGCCCGAGGCAGGATTCGAACCTGCGACCGTAGCGGTAACGCAGTTCCAGACTGTAGCGCCTAAAACCGCACGGCCACTCCGGCCGGCGGTGGGAATCTGCCCTCTATTTTAGCTGATGACGAGACAATTGTGACGAAGGATTTCAAGTTTGGTGGAGTGCTTGGACTCCAGTCTAAGCCACTAAGCTGGAGATTTTAGTGTTATGCAGACTGGCTGGCTAATCGTTTTTTCAGCAATTAGCAAGCCACAGCTCTCTTCTACGCTATATTAATTCTTTACATCGTTTTTTCCTTCTTTAGTCTTAGTTTTAAATGTATCACATACCACAATGTGTGTATGTGTGTGCGTTTGTGTGTGTGTAGAATTGTTTGCTGTGTTTTTATTACTTTCATCTGCAGTCAAAGTTTTGTAATTCTGTGGATTCTATTTCACAGCCACTCGTTTCATACCATTTTCGTACGGTCACTAAAATCTGGCTGTCGTGGAGTAGCACTACCGTATCGACATCATCATCATCATCATCATCATCATCAGAATCGCTTACGGACCTCAGTCACCGACAGTCCTTATCAATAACTGGAAGATTCGCAGTAGAAGTATTGAAAGCAATAATGTCCAGGACGCACACTCCAGAAACAGTGGAATACCCAGTCATCTCTCTGTATCCCAGCTCCTGCGCTCATATTTGAGTCTCCAGACATCTTCATTAAATGCCGTGAGATACCTCTTAATTTCATTATCATTCACAGTTTATAACATACACGTATACGGATGAAATTTTTTCGGGTTATCATTCGAGTAGCGCCATCATCTTGAAGCAACGTTTCAACGAATTTTCTGCTTTTCATCTTCAAATGAAGACTTCGCCTGAAGGCAATGAGTAGGAAACACATTGAAATATTTCTTCAAGATGACGCTGGCAGTCGGCTGATAAACCGAAAAGTTTTCATCAGTAGAATTCTCTCAAGATTCCTGCGTTCTCATACACAAGTAAGTGATATGGTGACATTGAGCAGCAAAGGCCCCAAGCCCGTGGCACAGTGCAACACCACTACTTTTAAACATCACTGCAGGGACGACACAAACCGGTAGGTACTGTTCCTCGAACACTCTCCAAAGGCGGCAACTTCCATCGGAACAACACATGGCATCCGGTGATTTATCACGGCAAGAGACGTCCTCGGATTTCTCCATGGTCCCACAGCGACGTTCCACAGATCATGTGACGCAGCTACGCACCTCGTCTGACAGTATGACGTGTGGGAAATCAACAGTTTCTCGGCCGCTGAAACCACCGTTACGCTCTTGCGCACTCGGCATCATTCGTCAACATCAGGGCTAGACAGGAAAGCTGCCCTCCGTGTGACTCAGGGGCAACGCGGGGCAGGGAGCAGT
This sequence comes from Schistocerca nitens, assembly GCF_023898315.1. NCBI lineage: Eukaryota > Metazoa > Arthropoda > Insecta > Orthoptera > Acrididae > Schistocerca > Schistocerca nitens. The sequence goes on from NC_064616.1 coordinate 319,047,591, forward strand.
CGTCGTGAGAGCGCACCTTGTTTACTGTGAAAGCTTCTGCAACTGTCCTTGTCGCAGCTGGAAAACACTCAGTTTCAAAAGATTATAAATTATTTTTAATTTCATGGACACAATTTTTTTTAAGTTCCTATGGGACCAAACAACTGAGGTCATTGGTCAATAGGTTTACACACTACTTAATCTAACTTAAACCAACTTACGCTAAGGACAACATACATACCCATGCCCGAGACAGGACTCGAACCTCCGACGGTTGGAGCCGCGCGAACCGTGGCAAGGTACCCTGCGCGGTTAGGACACAAATAAAACACACGTAAAGTAATAAGCAAAGGACATATGCTACGTACCTATTACACATCGGTTAACGTATCTGATTTACTCTTATACATATGTGTCTAGTAACAACGAACTGGATAAAAAAAATTATATTACTCAACTTTTTTAAGTGTCTGTCTGTTAACATCTTGAAGTTTATGTTGAAATTACTGCTCATCAAACAGATTACTCTAGTCACATGAACAAAAGTGAGACTATTCCTAACTTTTCATTTCGTAAATTTCATTACTGAAAATAACTTTTACAGAAGTATGTGGTACCGAAAACGTTACGGAATCGATCAGCTACTTCAACTAACTGTGGGATCTCATCACGAGGAAAATTGTTGTAGACATAAGTATCTTATATTACAAAATAAATGCTGAATAACGCTTCGTGTTTCAATAGAAAAGCAATCTTCTTCACAGTGTGAACTAATAATTCATTAGACGTATATACATTCTGAGGATGTTATCTCCTCCTTGACCATTTTCTTCTCACTGTTATTGTGTTCTTCAGTTTGATGACACGTCTATTTTAGCTCCCCACGCTGCTCTATCCAGCGCAAGCCTCTTCGTCTCCGAATCTCTATCGCAACCTACATCTATTTGAACCTACGGTCTTCTTCGACAATTTTTTCTCCCTCACTTCTCTGCATTAACAACCTGACGATTTCTTCCGACCTCAGAATGTGTCCTACCACCGACTCATTCTAAGAATTGTGCCACAAATCTCCGTTTCTCCCAATTCGATTGAATACCTACTCATGATAATCCCATCTAAACTCCAGCATTCTACTGTAGCACCACTTTTCAAAAGCTCCTAATATTTTCTTACCTGACATGCCTAACGTCTACGATTCACTTCCGCACAACAACGCTACAGTTAGAGACGAATAGCTTCAGGAAAGACTTCCTGACCCTTAAATTTTCATTAAATGTTAACGAATTTTTTTCGTGTTATAGCTAGTGTAAATTTTATATCCCCTCTGCTTCGGCCTTCATCAGTTATTTTGCTGCCCAAATAGCGACATTCATCTACTACTTTTAGTGTGTCATTTCCTAATCTAAATACTTCAGCATCGACTGATTTAATTCGGTTATCTTCCACTATCCTTGTCTTAGTTTTGTTCATGTTCTCCTCTTAATCCCTTTTCAAGACACTATCCATTCCATTCAACTGCTCTTCCAAGTCATTTGCTGTCTCTAACAGAACTGTAGCGTCATCAGAAACACCTCAGTATTTTTTTTTCTACTTTAAATTTATTTCCCATTGTAAGTTTCCACTTCGATTCTTTCACAGCTTGCACAATGCACAGATTGAATAACTTCAGGTATAGGTTAAAATCCTGTCTCACTCACTTCTCAACCCCTGCTCCACATCTACTGCACTCTGGTTTCTTTGTAAGTTGTATCTAATCTTTCACTCCCTGAACTTTACTCCTGCTACCTCCAGAATTTCAAAGAGCGAATTCACGTCAACATTGTGAAAAACTTTCTTTAAATCTATAAATGCTATAAACGTGGGTTTTTCTTCCTTCAATCTATCTTCAAACATAAGTCGTAGGGTCATTTTTGCCTTGAGTGTTCCTAAATTGCTCCGAGAACACCAACTGACCTTACCTGAGGCCGTATTCTATCAGTTTTTCCATTCTCCTGTAAATAAGTCGTTTCAGTATTTTGCAGCTGTTACATATTAAACTCATGTTTCGGTAATACACTCCTGGAAATTGAAATAAGAACACCGTGAATTCATTGTCCCAGGAAGGGGAAACTTTATTGACACATTCCTGGCGTCAGATACATCACATGATCACACTGACAGAACCACAGGCACATAGACACAGGCAACAGAGCATGCACAATGTCGGCACTAGTACAGTGTATATCCACCTTTCGCAGCAATGCAGGCTGCTACTCTCCCATGGAGACGATCGTAGAGATGCTGGGTGTAGTCCTGTGGAACGGCTTGCCATGCCATTTCCACCTGGCGCCTCAGTTGGACCAGCGTTCGTGCTGGACGTGCAGACCGCGTGAGACGACGCTTCATCCAGTCCCAAACATGCTCAATGGGGGACAGATCCGGAGATCTTGCTGGCCAGGGTAGTTGACTTACACCTTCTAGAGCACGTTGGGTGGCACGGGATACATGCGGACGTGCATTGTCCTGTTGGAACAGCAAGTTCCCTTGTCGGTCTAGGAATGGTAGAACGATGGGTTCGATGACGGTTTGGATGTACCGTGCACTATTCAGTGTCCCCTCGACGATCACCAGTGTTGTACGGCCAGTGTAGGAGATCGCTCCCCACACCATGATGCCGGATGTTGGCCCTGTGTGCCTCGGTCGTATGCAGTCCTGATTGTGGCGCTCACCTGCACGGCGCCAAACACGCATACGACCATCATTGGCACCAAGGCAGAAGCGACTCTCATCGCTGAAGACGACACGTCTCCATTCGTCCCTCCATTCACGCCTGTCGCGACACCACTGGAGGCGGGCTGCACGATGTTGGGGCGTGAGCGGAAGACGGCCTAACGGTGTGCGGGACCGTA